>NW_027141635.1:218518-290868 GCF_036365525.1 Heterodontus francisci | reverse complement strand
TGAGGGCCCTCGGTTAAGTTTCTCTTCCGAAAGACGGCACCTCTGACAGTGCGGTGCTCCCTCAGTACTGACCCTCCGACAGTGCGGCGCTCCTCAGTACTGACCCTCCGACAGTGCGGGGCTCCCTCAGTACTGACCCTCCGACAGTGCGGCACTCCCTCAGTACTGACCCTCCGACAGTGCGGCGCTGCCTCAGTACTGACCCTCTGACAGTGCGGCACTCCCTCAGTACTGACCCTCCGACAGTGCGGCACTCCCTCAGTACTGACCCTCCGACAGTGCGGCGCTCCCTCAGTACTGACCCTCCCACTGTGCGGCACTCCCTCAGTACTGACCCTCCGACAGTGCGGCGCTCCTTCAGTACTGACCCTCCGACAGTGCGGCGCTCCCTCAGTACTGACCCTCCCACTGTGCGGCACTCCCTCAGTACTGACCCTCCGACAGTGCGGCACTCCCTCAGTACTGACCCTCCGACAGTGCGGCACTCTCTCAGTACTGACCCTCCGACAGTGTGACACTCCCTCAGTACTGACCCTCCGACAGTGTGACACTCCCTCAGTACTGACCCTCCGACAGTGCGGCGCTCTCTCAGTACTGACCCTCCGACAGTGCGGCGCTCCCTCAGTACTGACCCTCCGACAGTCCGGCACTCCCTCAGTACTGACCCTCCGACAGTGCGGGGCTCCCTCAGTACTGACCCTCCGACAGTGCTGCGCTCCCTCAGTACTGACCCTCCGACAGTGCGGCGCTCCCTCAGTACTGACCCTCCGACAGTGCGGCGCTCCCTCAGTACTGACCCTCCGACAGCGCGGCTCTCCCTCAGCACTGAGCCTTTGACAGTGCGGTGCTCCCTCAGCACTGAGCCTCCGACAGTGACCAGACTTCACAAAGCGTCTGATTGGCTGGGGCAGCGCTTTCGGAAGGTCCTGAATTAGCGATCGGCGCCAGATAAATGCACTGCAATTTGAAGGTGAGCCTCTCAGTTCTGGGTCGGGTCAGGAAGTCGAATCCTCGAGCTGCCTCCCACATTCACAGGAGGAATTTCAAAAGCACAACGACACGAGAGAGTATTTCTGACACGGCCTTGCCTTCTACCAGTTATTCCAGTTCTTCCTGGGCCAGGGGGTGTCACATTGCTCTGAGATGAGACTGACGGGTGAGGTAGCAGTGAGGATAGCCCAGCGGGATCGTCAAGGTGGAGGGGAGAGGAGTGGGTAGACAGAATGCGAGTGTAACTGAGAGTGGGTGAGTGTGTGCGAACGTGGGCGAGGGTGTGAGTTAGAGTGAGGGTGGGCTGGTGTGTCGGAGGCTTGGACTGAATGTGTGAAGGAGAGTGAGACTGTGTGAGTGATTGAGAGTATGTGAGGGAGAGTGAGTGTATGAGGGTGAGTGAGAGAGGGTAAGAATGAGGATGTGAGTCTGACTCACGCACCCTCAAACATGAGTGAGTGTGTATGATTGAGAGTGAGGGAGTGGGTGAAGTGATTGAGAGAGTGTGTGGCATTGAGAGCGAGTATGAGAGAATGAGTGAGTGTGTAAATGAGGGTGCGTGAGTGAGTGAATGAGGAACACTCCCGAGGAAGCTCTCCCTCGAAGTACTGACTCCCTCTAACTCTCCGCCCCTTGCCCTTGGTCGCCGAGTTACAGGGAGATAACTCTTGCCAAGTTCCAAAGTCCGTGCCCGCTGAGCTTTGTTCCGATTGTTTTGTGTTTCCAGATCCGAGTGACTGGGATTCGGGAAGTGACTGTGATCCCATCGACCACTGAGCCCCATGGCAAGCGTCAACCAGGAAGCAGAGGCAGGCGACACAGCCCCTGTGGTCGAGCGGCCGACATTGGTGCCGCTGCACGGGGTCCCCATGCTGGATATCTTCCTGGAGAACTGGAAAGCGGTGGAGGAATTCCAGGCCGATCCCGAGGATTTAGTGATCGCCACCTACCCCAAAGCGGGTAAGAGTCGTTTGGCCGCCAAGACCCTGTTGCGGGACTTCTCCGCACTGGCATTAATACCAGCCTCCCCATCCGCCCAATTGAGTCGCTATCCCGCCCTCACCACCATTAGATCACGCAAAGTATCTCCCGTCAGTTTCTCGTCGTTTGACCCTTTCCGACCGTGACTGAGTGATTCTTTTTTCTCCCCCTTCCTACCCCCAACCCGGCCCTCGCTGATTGACCCCCTGACCCTCTCCCTCTTCTTGGCCCCTCCCCCGCCCTGGCAGGTACCACCTGGGTCCAGGAGATCGTCGACTTCATTCTCCACGACGGAGACGCCGAGCAATGTCGCCGAGCCCCGCTGCAGAGCAGGATCCCGTTCCTGGAGTTCAGCGTCCCAGGTCACAACCCGTCAGGTGAGAGGTCCCGACCTGCACTGTCGGAGGGTCAGTACTGAGGGAGTGTCACACTGTGGGAGGGTCAGTACTGAGGGAGTGTCACACTGTTAGAGGGTCAGTACTGAGGGAGTGCCGCACTGTGGGAGGGTCAGTACTGAGGGAGTGCCGCGCAGTCGGAGGGACAGTACTGAGGGAGTGCCGCACTGTGGGAGGGTCAGTACTGAGGGAGTGCCGCACTGTGGGAGGGACAGTACTGAGGGAGTGCCGCACTGTGGGAGGGACAGGACTGAGGGAGTGCCGCACTGTGGGAGGGACAGGACTGAGGGAGTGCCGCACTGTCGGAGGGTCAGTACTGAGGGAGTGCCGCACTGTGGGAGGGACAGTACTGAGGGAGTGTCACACTGTGGGAGGGTCAGTACTGAGGAAGCGCCGCGCAGTCGGAGGGACAGTACTGAGGGAGTGCCGCACTGTGGGAGGGACAGTACTGAGGGAGTGTCACACTGTGGGAGGGTCAGTACTGAGGGAGTGTCACACTGTGGGAGGGACAGTACTGATGGAGTGCCGCACTGTTGGAGGGTCAGTACTGAGGGAGTGCCGCACTGTCGGAGGGACAGGACTGAGGGAGTGCCGCACTGTCGGAGGGACAGGACTGAGGGAGCGCCGCACTGTCGGAGGGTCAGTATTGAGGGAGTGCCGCACTGTCGGAGGGACAGGACTGAGGGAGTGTCACACTATATGAGAGTCAGTACTGAGGGAGTGCCGCACTGTGGGAGGGACAGTACTGAGGGAGTGTCACACTATCGGAGAGTCAGTACTGAGGGAGTGCTGCACTGTGGGAGGGACAGTACTGAGGGAGTGCCGCACTGTCGGAGGGTCAGTACTGAGGGAGTGCCGCACTGTCGGAGAGTCAGTACTGAGGGAGTGCCGCACTGTGGGAGGGTCAGTACTGAGGGAGTGCCGCACTGTGGGAGGGACAGTACTGAGGGAGTGCCGCACTGTGGGAGGGACAGTACTGAGGGAGTGCCGCACTGTGGGAGGGTCAGTACTGAGGGAGTGCCGCACTGTGGGAGGGACAGTACTGAGGGAGTGCCGCACTGTCGGAGGGACAGGACTGAGGGAGTGCCGCACTGTCGGAGGGACAGGACTGAGGGAGTGCCGCACTGTTGGAGGGTCAGTACTGAGGGAGTGTTACACTATCGGAGGGTCAGTACTGAGGGAGTGCCGCACTGTGGGAGGGACAGTACTGATGGAGTGTCGCACTGTCGGAGGGTCAGTACTGAGGGAGTGCCGCACTGTTGGAGGGTCAGTACTGAGGGAGTGTCACACTATCGGAGAGTCAGTACTGAGGGAGTGCTGCACTGTGGGAGGGACAGTACTGAGGGAGTGCCGCACTGTCGGAGGGTCAGTACTGAGGGAGTGCCGCACTGTCGGAGAGTCAGTACTGAGGGAGTGCCGCACTGTGGGAGGGTCAGTACTGAGGGAGTGCCGCACTGTGGGAGGGACAGTACTGAGGGAGTGCCGCACTGTGGGAGGGACAGTACTGAGGGAGTGCCGCACTGTGGGAGGGTCAGTACTGAGGGAGTGCCGCACTGTGGGAGGGTCAGTACTGAGGGAGTGCCGCACTGTGGGAGGGTCAGTACTGAGGGAGTGCCGTACTGTCGGAGGGTCAGTACTGAGGGAGTGCCGCACTGTGGGAGGGTCAGTACTGAGGGAGTGCCGTACTGTCGGAGGGTCAGTACTGAGGGAGCTCCGCACTATCGGAGAGTCAGTACTGAGGGAGTGTCACACTGTTAGAGGGTCAGTACTGAGGGAGTGCCGCACTGTGGGAGGGTCAGTACTGAGGGAGCGCCGCACTGTCGGAGGGTCAGTACTGATGGAGTGTCACACTGTCGGAGGGTCAGTTCTGAGGGAGTGCCGTACTGTCGGAGGGTCAGTACTGAGGGAGCTCCGCACTATCGGAGAGTCAGTACTGATGGAGTGCCGCACTGTGGGAGGGTCAGTACTGAGGGAGCTCCGCACTATCGGAGAGTCAGTACTGATGGAGTGCCGCACTGTGGGAGGGTCAGTACTGAGGGAGCGCCGCACTGTCGGAGGGTCAGTACTGATGGAGTGTCACACTGTTGGAGGGTCAGTACTGAGGGAGAGCCGCACCGTGGGAGGGTCAGTACTGAGGGAGTGTCACACTGTTGGAGGGTCAGTACTGAGGGAGTGCCGCACTGTGGGAGGGTCAGTACTGAGGGAGTGTCACACTGTTGGAGGGTCAGTACTGATGCAGTGCCGCACTGTGGGAGGGTCAGTACTGAGGGAGTGCCGCACTGTGGGAGGGTCAGTACTGAGGGAGTGTCACACTGTTGGAGGGTCAGTACTGATGCAGTGCCGCACTGTCGGAGGGTCAGTACTGAGGGAGAGCCGCACCGTGGGAGGGTCAGTACTGAGGGAGTGCCGCACTGTGGGAGGGACAGTACTGATGGAGTGCCGCACTGTTGTAAGTGCTGTCTTTCAGAATGAGATGTTGATCCCTCTCTGGGGTTTGGGCGGGATGTGTGGGTGGTGTGAAATCTCTCAACACTCCTGACAGAAAAGCAGGAGGGGTTTCTCTCGGGGATGTGAGGGGCCGATCCTCCTCCCTTAACCAAATGCTCAAATGGACATGAGCTGGGACTGGCTGGGATCTTTCTGTGCGCACAAACGTGTGCCTCCCTTCACCTGAGTAACAGATGGCGCAGTTCAAAGCGTTTCCTCGGATGAGGTTGTGCCTCTGTGCGGGAGGGAGTGACTCCCAGGGGGCAAGGAGCCGGAGGAGGCCGTTCAGTCCCTCGCAGAAACGCCCTCACAACACCCTTTCTGCGGTCTTTTTATGTTCCAGGAACTGAACTGCTCGACAAACTACCATCTCCCAAAGTTATCAAAACACATCTTCCGTTTCAGCTGCTGCCGAAATCTTTCCTCGAGCAGAAATGTAAGGTAATGTACAGTCCGTGTGTGTGTGTGTCTCAGTGTCAGCTCCTGTACATGTACAATAGACACAGTGGGTAAAAGGGAATGATTCACTCCTGTCTGGTACTGTACGATCCGTGTGTGTGTGTGTCTCAGTGTCAGCTCCTGTACATGCACAATAGACAAAGAGGGTAAAAGGGAATGATTCACTCCTGTCTGGTACTGTACAGTCCGTGTGTGTGTGTGTGTCTCAGTGTCAGCTCCTGTACATGTACAATAGACACAGTGGGTAAAAGGGAATGATTCACTCCTGTCTGGTACTGTACGGTCCGTGTGTGTGTGTGTGTCTCAGTGTCAGCTCCTGTACATGTACAATAGACACAGTGGGTAAAAGGGAATGATTCACTCCTGTCTGGTACTGTACAGTCCGTGTGTGTGTGTGTGTCTCAGTGTCAGCTCCTGTACATGTACAATAGACACAGTGTGTAAAAGGGAATGATTCACTCCTGTCTGGTACTGTACAGTCCGTGTGTGTGTGTGTGTCTCAGTGTCAGCTCCTGTACATGTACAATAGACACAGTGGGTAAAAGGGAATGATTCACTCCTGTCTGGTACTGTACAGTCCGTGTGTGTGTGTGTGTGTCAGTGTCAGCTCCTGTACATGTACAATAGACACAGTGGGTAAAAGGGAATGATTCACTCCTGTCTGGTACTGTACAGTCCGTGTGTGTGTGTGTGTCTCAGTGTCAGCTCCTGTACATGTACAATAGACACAGTGGGTAAAAGGGAATGATTCACTCCTGTCTGGTACTGTACGGTCCGTGTGTGTGTGTGTGTCTCAGTGTCAGCTCCTGTACATGTACAATAGACACAGTGGGTAAAAGGGAATGATTCACTCCTGTCTGGTACTGTACGGTCCGTGTGTGTGTGTGTGTCTCAGTGTCAGCTCCTGTACATGTACAATAGACACAGTGGGTAAAAGGGAATGATTCACTCCTGTCTGGTACTGTACGGTCCGTGTGTGTGTCTCAGTGTCAGCTCCTGTACATGTACACGGCAGGTTGTCTCTCTCTCTCTCTCTCTCACTCTCTCTCTCTCTCTGTCACTGACCTTGTCCCTTTAGCTTTGTTTCTGCTCCAACGCTCTCCCTGCTTCACTCCCACAGTTCACCCTCCATAAACCTGAGCTCATCCCAAAAGTCCCACTGCCCGACCTCCCCCCCGCCCCCCCCGTGTCCTAACTCTCACCGAGTCCCGTTCACCCGCCACCCTGTGCTCGTTGACCTACACTCACACCCCGTCCGGTAACACCTCGATTTTAAAATTCTCATCCTCGTTTTCAAATCCCTCCGTGGTCCCTCACTCCCCCCTCCCTATCTCTGTAACGTCCTCCAGTCCCTCCAACCCTCCCTATCTCTGTAACCTCCTCCAGTCCCTCCAACCCTCCCTATCTCTGTAACGTCCTCCAGTCCCTCCAACCCTCCCTATCTCTGTAACCTCCTCCAGTCCCTCCAACCCTCCCTATCTCTGTAACCTCCTCCAGTCCCTCCAACCCTCCCTATCTCTGTAACCTCCTCCAGTCCCTACAACCCTCCCTATCTCTGTAACCTCCTCCAGCCCCTACAACCCTCCCTATCTCTGTAACCTCCTCCAGCCCCTAAAACACTCCCTATCTCTGTAACCTCCTCCAGTCCCTACAACCCTCCCTATCTCTGTAACCTCCTCCAGCCACTACAACCCTCCCTATCTCTGTAACCTCCTCCAGTCCCTCCAACCCTCCCTATCTCTGTAACCTCCTCCAGTCCCTACAACCCTCCCTATCTCTGTAACCTCCTCCAGTCCCTCCAACCCTCCCTATCTCTGTAACCTCCTCCAGTCCCTACAACCCTCCCTATCTCTGTAACCTCCTCCAGTCCCTCCAACCCTCCCTATCTCTGTAACCTCCTCCAGTCCCTACAACCCTCCCTATCTCTGTAACCTCCTCCAGTCCCTACAACCCTCCCTATCTCTGTAACCTCCTCCAGTCCCTACAACCCTCCCTATCTCTGTAACCTCCTCCAGTCCCTCCCTATCTCTGTAACCTCCTCCAGTCCCTCCAACCCTCCCTATCTCTGTAACCTCCTCCAGCCACTACAACCCTCCCTATCTCTGTAACCTCCTCCAGTCCCTCCAACCCTCCCTATCTCTGTAACCTCCTCCAGTCCCTACAACCCTCCCTATCTCTGTAACCTCCTCCAGTCCCTCCCTATCTCTGTAACCTCCTCCAGTCCCTCCAACCCTCCCTATCTCTGTAACCTCCTCCAGTCCCTACAACCCTCCCTATCTCTGTAACCTCCTCCAGTCCCTCCAACCCACCCTATCTCTGTAACCTCCTCCAGTCCCTACAACCCTCCCTATCTCTGTAACCTCCTCCAGTCCCTCCAACCCTCCCTATCTCTGTAACCTCCTCCAGTTCCTACAACCCTCCCTATCTCTGTAACCTCCTCCAGTCCCTACAACCCTCCCTATCTCTGTAACCTCCTCCAGTCCCTACAACCCTCCCTATCTCTGTAACCTCCTCCGGCCCCTACAAGCCTCCCTATCTCTGTAACCTCCTCCAGACCCTACAACCCTCCATATCTCTGAAACCTCCTCCAGCCTCGACAACCCTCCCTATCTCTGTGACCTCCTGCAGCTCCTACAACCCTCCCTATCTCTGTGACCTCCTCCGGCCTCTGCAACCCTCCCTACCTCTGTAACCTCCATCGGCCCCTACAAGCCTCCCTATCTCTGTAACCTCCTCCAGACCCTACAACCCTCCATATCTCTGAAACCTCCTCCAGCCTCGACAATCCTCCCTATCTCTGTGACCTCCTGCAGCTCCTACAACCCTCCCTATCTCTGTGACCTCCTGCAGCTCCTACAACCCTCCCTATCTCTGTGACCTCCTGCAGCTCCTACAACCCTCCCTATCTCTGTAACCTCCTCCAGCTCCTACAACCCTCCCTATCTCTGTAACCTCCTCCAGCTCCTACAGCCCTCCCTATCTCTGTGACCTCCTCCGGCCTCTGCAGCCCTCCCTACCTCTGTAACCTCCATCGGCCCCTACAAGCCTCCCTATCTCTGTAACCTCCTCCAGACCCTACAACCCTCCATATCTCTGAAACCTCCTCCGGCCTCTGCAACCCTCGCTATCTCTGTAATCTCCTCCAGTCCCTACTATCCTCCCTATCTCTGTAACCTCCTCCTGCCTTTACAACCCTCCCTATGTCTGTAACCTCCTCCAGCTCCTACAACCCTCCCTATCTCTGTAACCTCCTCCAGCTCCTACAACCCTCCCTATCTCTGTAACCTCCTCCAGTCCCGATAACCCTCCCTATCTCTGTAACCTCCTCCAGTCCCGACAACCCTCCCTATCTCTGTAACGTCCTCCAGCTCCTACAACCCTCCCTATGTCTGTATCCTCCTCCAGCCCCTACACTCCTCCCTATCTCTGTAACCTCCTCCACTCCCCTCCGAGATCTCTGCACTCCTCCAATTCCGGCCTCTTGACCATCCCCCGATTCCCATCGCTCCACCATTGGCGGCCGTGCCTTCAGCTGCCTGGGGCCCCGAGCTCTGGAATTCCCTCCCTCAACCTCTCCGCCTCTCTCTCCCTCTCCTCCTTAAAGACACTCCCTAAAACCAACCCCTTTGACCGAGCTTTTGGGCGCCGGTCACTAATATTTCCGGACGTGGCTCGGGGGCAAATTATGTTTGGTAACACCCCTGTGAAGGGCTGGGGATCGTTTTGCTGCCGAACAACACTGTATAAACACAAGGATTTATTGCATATCTCTTCAATTCTGTCAGCTCGGCGCACTTTCAGTCTGTCAGTACTGAGGGAGTGCTGCAGTGTCGGAGGGTCAGTACTGAGGGAGTGCTGCAGTGTCGGAGGGTCAGTACTGAGGGAGTGCTGCACTGTCGGAGGGTCAGTACTGACGGAGCGCTGCAGTGTCGGAGGGTCAGTACTGAGGGAGTGCTGCACTGTCGGAGGGTCAGTACTGAGGGAGAGCCGCACTGTCGGAGGGTCAGTACTGAGGGAGTGCTGCACTGTCGGAGGGTCAGTACTGAGGGAGTGGCGCTCTGTCGGAGGATCGTTGCCGAGGGAGCCCCGCACTGTCTGAGGTGCCGTCTTTCAGGATGAGACATTAAACTGAGGGTCCCGTTTTCCCCCTCAGGTGGATTTAAGATCCCATGACCGCTGTTGGAAGAAGAGTGGACTCGCAGTGTGGAGGGAGCTCTGCCCAGTGTCCTGGGGCTGGGAATTATCACTCAGCTGCCATCAATAAAAAGAACAGATGTTCTGGGTCACTATCACACTGCTGTGTGTGGGATCTTGCTGTGCATAAGTTGGCTTTGATACCCAACCGTGACTCGACTTCACAAAGGACCTGATTGGCTGGGAGGCCGTTTCAGACACACTGGGGCCCCGATCGACTCTACAGAAATGGACATCTTTAACTCATCCCTCGCCCCAGTCTGGTCGAAATCCACCCAATTGCGTGCGGGTGGCCCGGCTTGTCGGGTTGCGTTCGGGCTTTGCGATGTTTCTGATCCACGGTCCTTCTTCCCTTCCTGTGCAGATGATATACTGTGCAAGAAACGCCAAAGACAACCTCGTCTCCTTCTTTCACTTTGACTTAATGAACAAGTTGGAGCCCAATCCCGGGAGCTGGGAAGAATATTTCCAGCGTTTTCTCCAGGGCAGTGGTACGTGCTCAGAGCCATTTCAGATGTGTGTGTGTGTGTGTAACTGTGCTGTGTGTGTGTATAACTGTGCTCTGTGTGTGTGTGTGTGTGTTTAACTGTACTGTGTGGTGTGTGTGTGTATAACTGTGGTGCGTGTGTGTGTGTATAACTGTGGTGCGTGTGTGTGTGTATAACTGTGGTGCGTGTGTGTGTGTGTAACTGTGGTGCGTGTGTGTGTGTGTAACTGTCGTGCGTGTGTGTGTGTGTAACTGTCGTGCGTGTGTGTGTGTGTAACTGTGGTGTGTGTGTGTAACTGTGGTGTGTGTGTGCAACTGTGGTTTGTGTGTGCAACTGTGGTTTGTGTGTGCAACTGTGGTTTGTGTGTGTAACTGTGGTTTGTGTGTGTAACTGTGGTTTGTGTGTGTAACTGTGGTGTGTGTGTGTAACTGTGGTGTGTGTGTGTAACTGTGGTGTGTGTGTGTAACTGTGGTGTGTGTGTGTAACTGTGGTGTGTGTGTGTGTGTGTAACTGTGGTGTGTGTGTGTGTTTGTAACTGTGGTGTGTGTGTGTGTTTGTAACTGTGGTGTGTGTGTGTGTTTGTAACTGTGGTGTGTGTGTGTGTAACTGTGGTGGGTGTGTGTGTGTAACTGTGCTGTGTGTGTGTAACTGTGGTGTGTGTGTGTGTGTAACTGTGGTGGGTGTGTATAACTGTGCTCTGTGTGTGTGTGTGTGTGTGTTTAACTGTACTGTGTGGTGTGTGTGTGTATAACTGTGGTGCGTGTGTGTGTGTATAACTGTGGTGCGTGTGTGTGTGTGTAACTGTGGTGCGTGTGTGTGTGTGTAACTGTCGTGCGTGTGTGTGTGTGTAACTGTCGTGCGTGTGTGTGTGTGTAACTGTGGTGTGTGTGTGTAACTGTGGTGTGTGTGTGTAACTGTGGTGTGTGTGTGCAACTGTGGTTTGTGTGTGTAACTGTGGTTTGTGTGTGTAACTGTGGTTTGTGTGTGTAACTGTGGTGTGTGTGTGTAACTGTGGTGTGTGTGTGTAACTGTGGTGTGTGTGTGTGTGTGTAACTGTGGTGTGTGTGTGTGTTTGTAACTGGTGTGTGTGTGTGTTTGTAACTGTGGTGTGTGTGTGTGTAACTGTGGTGGGTGTGTGTGTGTAACTGTGCTGTGTGTGTGTAACTGTGGTGTGTGTGTGTGTGTAACTGTGGTGGGTGTGTGTGTAACTGGTGTGTGTGTGTGTGTATAACTGTGGTGTGTGTGTGTGTAACTGTGGTGTGTGTGTGTAACTGTGGTGTGTGTGTGTGTGTGTAACTGTGGTGTGTGTGTGTGTGTATAACTGTGGTGTGTGTGTGTATAACTGTGGTGTGTGTGTGTGTAACTGTGGTGTGTGTGTGTGTGTAACTGTGGTGTGTGTGTGTGTGTAACTGTGGTGTGTGTGTGTGTGTAACTGTGGTGTGTGTGTGTGTATAACTGTGGTGTGTGTGTGTGTATAACTGTGGTGTGTGTGTGTGTTTATAACTGTGGTGTGTTTATAACTGGTGTGTGTGTAACTGTGGTGTGTGTGTGTATAACTGTGGTGTGTGTGTGTGTTTATAACTGTGGTGTGTTTATAACTGGTGTGTGTGTAACTGTGGTGTGTGTGTGTGTAACTGTGGTGTGTGTGTGTGTAACTGTGGTGTGTGTGTGTGTGTAACTGTGGTGTGTGTGTTTAACTGTGGTGTGTGTGTGTGTGTGTGTGTGTGTGTTTAACTGTGGTGTGTGTGTGTGTGTAACTGTGCTGTGTGTGTGTCTATAACTGTGCTGTGTGTGTGTAACTGTGGTGTGTGTGTGTGTAACTGTGGTGTGTGTGTGTGTAACTGTGGTGTGTGTGTGTGTAACTGTGGTGTGTGTGTGTGTATAACTGTGGTGTGTGTGTGTGTATAACTGTGCTGTGTGTGTGTAACTGTGGTGTGTGTGTGTCTATAACTGTGGTGTGTGTGTATAACTGTGGTGTGTGTGTGTGTATAACTGTGGTGTGTGTGTGTGTATAACTGTGGTGTGTGTGTGTGTATAACTGTGCTGTGTGTGTGTGTGTGTAACTGTGCTGTGTGTGTGTGTGTGTAACTGTGCTGTGTGTGTGTGTGTATAACTGTGCTGTGTGTGTGTATAACTGTGCTGTGTGTGTGTATAACTGTGCTGTGTGTGTGTGTATAACTGTGCTGTGTGTGTGTGTATAACTGTGCTGTGTGTGTGTGTATAACTGTGCTGTGTGTGTGTGTATAACTGTGCTGTGTGTGTGTGTGTATAACTGTGCTGTGTGTGTGTGTGTAACTGGTGTGTGTGTGTTTAACTGTGGTGTGTGTGTATAACTGTGGTGTGTGTGTGTGTGTGTAACTGTGCTCTGTGTGTGTGTGTGTGTGTTTAACTGTGGTGTGTGTGTGTGTAACTGTGGTGTGTGTGTGTATAACTGTGGTGTGTGTGTGTGTAACTGTGGTGTGTGTGTGTGTATAACTGTGGTGTGTGTGTGTGTGTATAACTGTCGTGTGTGTGTGTGTGTTTATAACTGTGGTGTGTTTATAACTGGTGTGTGTGTAACTGTGGTGTGTGTGTGTGTAACTGTGGTGTGTGTGTGTGTGTAACTGTGGTGTGTGTGTGTGTAACTGTGCTCTGTGTGTGTGTGTGTGTGTGTGTGTAACTGTGGTGTGTGTGTGTGTGTAACTGTGCTGTGTGTGTGTCTATAACTGTGCTGTGTGTGTGTAACTGTGGTGTGTGTGTGTAACTGTGGTGTGTGTGTGTGTAACTGTGGTGTGTGTGTGTGTATAACTGTGGTGTGTGTGTGTGTATAACTGTGGTGTGTGTGTGTGTATAACTGTGCTGTGTGTGTGTAACTGTGGTGTGCGTGTGTGTGTAACTGTGGTGTGTGTGTGTCTATAACTGTGGTGTGTGTGTATAACTGTGGTGTGTGTGTGTGTATAACTGTGGTGTGTGTGTGTGTATAACTGTGGTGTGTGTGTGTGTATAACTGTGGTGTGTGTGTGTGTATAACTGTGCTGTGTGTGTGTATAACTGTGGTGTGTGTGTGTGTATAACTGTGCTGTGTGTGTATAACTGTGCTGTGTGTGTGTGTGTATAACTGTGCTGTGTGTGTGTGTGTATAACTGTGCTGTGTGTGTGTATAACTGTGGTGTGTGTGTGTGTATAACTGTGGTGTGTGTGTGTGTATAACTGTGGTGTGTGTGTGTGTATAACTGTGGTGTGTGTGTGTGTATAACTGTGGTGTGTGTGTGTGTATAACTGTGCTGTGTGTGTGTGTGTATAACTGTGCTGTGTGTGTGTGTGTGTATAACTGTGCTGTGTGTGTGTGTGTAACTGGTGTGTGTGTGTTTAACTGTGGTGTGTGTGTATAACTGTGGTGTGTGTGTGTGTAACTGTGCTCTGTGTGTGTGTGTGTGTTTAACTGTGGTGTGTGTGTGTGTAACTGTGGTGTGTGTGTGTGTGTAACTGTGGTGTGTGTGTGTGTGTGTGTAACTGTGGTGTGTGTGTGTGTGTGTGTAACTGTGGTGTGTGTGTGTGTGTGTGTAACTGTGGTGTGTGTGTAACTGTGGTGTGTGTGTGTGTGTGTAACTGGTGTGTGTGTGTGTGTAACTGGTGTGTGTGTGTGTGTAACTGTGGTGTGTGTGTGTGTAACTGTGGTGTGCGTGTGTGTAACTGTGGTGTGCGTGTGTGTGTAACTGTGGTGTGCGTGTGTGTGTAACTGTGGTGTGCGTGTGTGTGTAACTGTGGTGTGTGTGTGTGTGTATAACTGTGATGTGTGTGTATAACTGTGGTGTGTGTGTGTAACTGTGCTGTGTGTGTTTGTAACTGTGGTGTGTGTGTGTTTGTAACTGTGGTGTGTGTGTGTTTGTAACTGTGGTGTGTGTGTGTGTGTAACTGTGGTGTGTGTGTGTGTGTAACTGTGGTGTGTGTGTGTGTGTATAACTGTGGTGTGTGTGTGTAACTGTGCTGTGTGTGTAACTGTGGTGTGTGTGTGTTTGTAACTGGTGTGTGTGTGTGTAACTGTGGTGTGTGTGTGTGTATAACTGTGGTGTGTGTGTGTTTATAACTGTGCTGTGTGTGTCTAACTGGTGTGTGTGTGTATAACTGTGCTGTGTGTATGTGTGTTTAACTGTGGTGTGTGTGTGTTTAACTGTGGTGTATGTGTGTATAACTGTGGTGTGTGTGTGTGTCTAACTGTGGTGTGTGTGTGTGTGTATAACTGTGGTGTGTGTGTGTATAACTGTGCTCTGTGTGTGTGTGTGTGTGTATAACTGCTGTGTGTGTTTTTCTGTGCTCTGTGTGTGTGTATAACTGTGCTGTGTATGTATAACTGTGCTTGTGTGTGTGTGTGTATAACTGTGCTCTGTGTGTGTGTATAACTGTGCTGTGTGTGTGCGTGTGTATAACTGCTGTGTGTGTGTATAACTGTGCTCTGGTTGTGTGTATAACTGTGCTCTGTGTGTGTGTGTATAACTGTGCTCTGTGCTCTGTGTATATAACTGTGCTCTGTGTGTGTGTGTGTATAACTGTGCTGTGTGTGTATATAACTGTGCTGTGTGTGTGAGTGTATAACTGTGCTGTGTGTATAACTGTGCTGTGTGTGTGTGTGTATAACTGTGCTGTGTGTATAACTGTGCTGTGTGTGTGCATAACTGTGCTGTGTGTATAACTGTGCTGTGTGTGTGTGTATAACTGTGCTGTGTGTATAACTGTGCTGTGTGTGTATAACTGCTGTGTGTGTGTGTATAACTGTGCTGTGTGTGTGTATATAACTGCTGTGTGTGTGTGTATAACTGTGCTGTGTGTGTAACTGTGCGGTGTGTGTGTGTGTATAACTGTGCTGTGTGTGTGCATAACTGTGCTCTGTGCTCTGTGTGTATAACTGTGCTCTGTGTGTGTGTGTGTATAACTGTGCTGTGTGTGTGAGTGTATAACTGTGCTGTGTGTGTGCATAACTGTGCTGTGTGTGTGCATAACTGTGCTGTGTGTATAACTGTGCTGTGTGTGTGTGTGTGTATAACTGTGCTGTGTGTATAACTGTGCTGTGTGTATAACTGTGCTGTGTGTATAACTGTGCTGTGTGTGTGTGTATAACTGTGCTGTGTGTGTGTGTATAACTGTGCTGTGTGTGTGTATATAACTGCTGTGTGTGTGTGTATAACTGTGCTGTGTGTGTAACTGTGCGGTGTGTGTGTGTGTATAACTGTGGTGTGTGTGTGTGTATAACTGTGGTGTGTGTGTGTGTATAACTGTGGTGTGTGTGTGTGTATGACGGCTGTGTGTGTGCATAACTGTGGTGTGTGTGTGTGTGCATAACTGTGGTGTGTGTGTGTATAACTGTGCTGTGTGTGTGTGTGTATAACTGTGCTGTGTGTGTGTGTGTATAACTGTGCTGTGTGTGTGTGTGTATAACTGTGCTGTGTGTGTGTGTGTGTATAACTGTGGTGTGTGTGTGTGTATAACTGTGGTGTGTGTGTGTGTATAACTGTGCTGTCTGTGTGTGTAACTGTGCGGTGTGTGTGTGTGCAAAACTGTGTGTGTGTGTATAACTGTGCTGTGTGTGTGTATAACTGTGCTGTGTGTGTGTATAATTGTGCTGTGTGTGTGTGTGTATAACTGTGCTGTGTGTGTGAAAAACTGTGCTGTGTGTGTGTGTAACTGTGCGGTGTGTGTGTGTGCAAAACTGTGCTGTGTGTGTATAATTGTGCTCTGTGTGTGTGTGTGTGTATAACTGTGCTGTGTGTGTATAACTGTGCTGTGTGTATAACTGTGCTGTGTGTGTGTGTATAACTGTGCTGTCTGTGTGTGTAACTGTGCGGTGTGTGTGTGTGCAAAACTGTGCTGTGTGTGTGTGTGTGTGTATAACTGTGCTGTGTGTGTGTATAATTGTGCTCTGTGTGTGTGTGTATAATTGTGCTCTGTGTGTGTGTGTATAACTGTGCTGTGTGTGTATAACTGTGCTGTGTGTGTGTATATAACTGCGCTGTGTGTGTGTGTATAACTGTGCTGTGTGTGTGTATAATTGTGCTCTGTGTGTGTGTGTATAACTGTGCTGTGTGTATAACTGCTGTGTGTGTGTATAACTGTGCTGTGTGTGTGTATATAACTGCTGTGTGTGTGTATAACTGTGCTGTCTGTGTGTAACTGTGCGGTGTGTATAACTGTGCTGTGTGTATAACTGTGCTGTGTGTGTGTGTATAACTGTGCTGTGTGTGTGTATATAACTGCTGTGTGTGTGTATAACTGTGCTGTGTGTGTATAACTGTGCTGTCTGTGTATAACTGTGCTGTCTGTGTGTAACTGTGCGGTGTGTGTGTGCAAAACTGTGCTGTGTGTGTGTGTGTATAACTGTGCTGTGTGTGTGTATAATTGTGCTCTGTGTGTGTGTGTGTGTATAACTGTGCTGTGTGTGTATAACTGTGCTGTCTGTGTGTAACTGTGCGGTGTGTGTGTGCAAAACTGTGCTGTGTGTGTGTGTGTATAACTGTGCTGTGTGTGTGTATAATTGTGCTCTGTGTGTGTGTGTGTGTATAACTGTGCTGTGTGTGTATAACTGTGCTGTGTGTGTATAACTGTGCTGTGTGTATAACTGTGCTCTGTGTGTGTGTGTATAACTGCTCTGTGTGTGTGTATAACTGTGGTGTGTGTGTGTGTATAACTGTGGTGTGTGTGTGTGTATAACTGTGGTGTGTGTGTGTGTATAACTGTGGTGTGTGTGTGTGTATAACTGTGGTGTGTGTGTGTGTTTAACTGTGGTGTGTGTGTGTGTATAACTGTGGTGTGTGTGTATAACTGTGGTGTGTGTGTGTGTATAACTGTGCTGTGTGTGTGTGTATAACTGCTGTGTGTGTGCGTATAACTGTGGTGTGTGTGTGTGTGTATAACTGTGGTGTGTGTGTGTGTATAACGGCTGTGTGTGTGCATAACTGTGGTGTGTGTGTGTGTATAACTGTGCTGTGTGTGTGTGTGTATAACTGTGGTGTGTGTATAACTGTGGTGTGTGTATAACTGTGGTGTGTGTGTGTGTATAACTGTGTGGTGTGTGTGTATAACTGTGATGTGTGTGTGTGTGTATAACTGTGTGGTGTGTGTGTATGACTGTGTGGTGTGTGTGTATAACTGTGATGTGTGTGTATAACTGTGATGTGTGTGTATAACTGTGATGTGTGTGTATGACTGTGGTGTGTGTGTGTGTATAACTGTGTGGTGTGTGTGTATAACTGTGTGGTGTGTGTGTATAACTGTGTGGTGTGTGTGTATAACTGTGCGGTGTGTGTGTATAACTGTGTGGTGTGTGTGTATAACTGTGTGGTGTGTGTGTATAACTGTGTGCTGTGTGTGTGTATAACTGTGTGGTGTGTGTGTATAACTGTGTGGTGTGTGTGTATAACTGTGTGGTGTGTGTGTATAACTGTGTGGTGTGTGTGTATAACTGTGTGGTGTGTGTGTATAACTGTGTGGTGTGTGTGTATAACTGTGTGGTGTGTGTGTGTATAACTGTGTGGTGTGTGTGTGTATAACTGTGTGGTGTGTGTGTATAACTGTGTGGTGTGTGTGTATAACTGTGTGGTGTGTGTGTGTATAACTGTGTGGTGTGTGTGTATAACTGAGGTGTGTGTGTGTGTATAACTGTGTGGTGTGTGTGTATAACTGTGGTGTGTGTGTGTATAACTGTGTGGTGTGTGTGTATAACTGTGTGTGTGTGTATAACTGTGTGGTGTGTGTGTGTATAACTGTGTGGTGTGTGTGTGTATAACTGTGTGGTGTGTGTGTATAACTGTGAGGTGTGTGTGTGTGTATAACTGTGTGGTGTGTGTGTATAACTGTGAGGTGTGTGTGTGTGTATAACTGTGTGGTGTGTGTGTATAACTGTGTGGTGTGTGTGTATAACTGTGTGGTGTGTGTGTGTATAACTGTGTGGTGTGTGTGTGTATAACTGTGGTGTGTGTGTATAACTGCTCTGTGTGTGTGTATAACTGTGGTGTGTGTGTGTGTATAACTGTGGTGTGTGTGTGTGTATAACTGTGGTGTGTGTGTGTGTTTAACTGTGGTGTGTGTATAACTGCTGTGTGTGTGCGTATAACTGTGGTGTGTGTGTGTGTGTATAACTGTGGTGTGTGTGTATAACTGTGGTGTGTGTGTATAAATGTGGTGTGTGTGTATAAATGTGGTGTGTGTGTGTGTATAACTGTGGTGTGTGTGTATAACGGCTGTGTGTGTGCATAACTGTGGTGTGTGTGTGTATAACTGTGTGGTGTGTGTGTGTATAACTGTGCTGTGTGTGTGTATATAACTGTGCTGTGTGTGTGTATATAACTGCTGTGTGTGTGTGTATAACTGTGCTGTGTGTGTAACTGTGCGGTGTGTGTGTGTGCAAAACTGTGCTGTGTGTGTGTGTGTGCAAAACTGTGCTGTGCTGTGTGTGTGTATAACTGTGCTGTGTGTGTGTATAATTGTGCTCTGTGTGTGTGTATAACTGTGCTGTGTGTGTATAACTGCTGTGTGTATAACTGCTCTGTGTGTGTGTGTATAACTGCTCTGTGTGTGTGTGTATAACTGTGGTGTGTGTGTGTGTGTTTAACTGTGGTGTGTGTGTGTTTAACTGTGGTGTGTGTGTGTTTAACTGTGGTGTGTGTGTGTGTTTAACTGTGGTGTGTGTGTGTATATAACTGTGGTGTGTGTGTGTATAACTGTGCTGTGTGTGTGTGTATAACTGTGGTGTGTGTGTGTATAACTGTGGTGTGTGTGTGTATAACTGTGGTGTGTGTGTGTATAACTGTGGTGTGTGTGTGTATAACTGTGGTGTGTGTGTGTATAACTGTTTTGTGTGTGTGTATAACTGTGGTGTGTGTGTGTATAACTGTGGTGTGTGTGTGTATAACTGTGGTGTGTGTGTGTATAACTGTGGTGTGTGTGTGTAACTGTGGTGTGTGTGTGTGTGTGTAACTGTCGTGCGTGTGTGTGTGTGTAACTGTGGTGTGTGTGTGTAACTGTGGTGTGTGTGTGTAACTGTGGTGTGTGTGTGCAACTGTGGTTTGTGTGTGTAACTGTGGTTTGTGTGTGTAACTGTGGTGTGTGTGTGTAACTGTGGTGTGTGTGTGTAACTGTGGTGTGTGTGTGTAACTGTGGTGTGTGTGTGTGTGTGTAACTGTGGTGTGTGTGTGTGTTTGTAACTGTGGTGTGTGTGTGTGTTTGTAACTGTGGTGTGTGTGTGTGTAACTGTGGTGGGTGTGTGTGTGTAACTGTGCTGTGTGTGTGTAACTGTGGTGTGTGTGTGTGTGTAACTGTGGTGGGTGTGTGTGTAACTGGTGTGTGTGTGTGTGTATAACTGTGGTGTGTGTGTGTGTAACTGTGGTGTGTGTGTGTAACTGTGGTGTGTGTGTGTGTGTGTAACTGTGGTGTGTGTGTGTGTGTAACTGTGGTGTGTGTGTGTGTGTATAACTGTGGTGTGTGTGTGTATAACTGTGGTGTGTGTGTGTGTGTAACTGTGGTGTGTGTGTGTGTGTAACTGTGGTGTGTGTGTGTGTGTAACTGTGGTGTGTGTGTGTGTATAACTGTGGTGTGTGTGTGTGTATAACTGTGGTGTGTGTGTGTGTTTATAACTGTGGTGTGTTTATAACTGGTGTGTGTGTAACTGTGGTGTGTGTGTGTGTAACTGTGGTGTGTGTGTGTGTAACTGTGGTGTGTGTGTGTGTGTAACTGTGGTGTGTGTGTTTAACTGTGGTGTGTGTGTGTGTGTGTGTGTGTGTGTTTAACTGTGGTGTGTGTGTGTGTGTAACTGTGCTGTGTGTGTGTCTATAACTGTGCTGTGTGTGTGTAACTGTGGTGTGTGTGTGTGTAACTGTGGTGTGTGTGTGTGTAACTGTGGTGTGTGTGTGTGTAACTGTGGTGTGTGTGTGTGTATAACTGTGGTGTGTGTGTGTGTATAACTGTGCTGTGTGTGTGTAACTGTGGTGTGTGTGTGTCTATAACTGTGGTGTGTGTGTATAACTGTGGTGTGTGTGTGTGTATAACTGTGGTGTGTGTGTGTGTATAACTGTGGTGTGTGTGTGTGTATAACTGTGCTGTGTGTGTGTGTGTGTAACTGTGCTGTGTGTGTGTGTGTATAACTGTGCTGTGTGTGTGTATAACTGTGCTGTGTGTGTGTATAACTGTGGTGTGTGTGTGTGTATAACTGTGCTGTGTGTGTGTGTATAACTGTGCTGTGTGTGTGTGTATAACTGTGCTGTGTGTGTGTGTGTATAACTGTGCTGTGTGTGTGTGTGTAACTGGTGTGTGTGTGTTTAACTGTGGTGTGTGTGTATAACTGTGGTGTGTGTGTGTGTAACTGTGCTCTGTGTGTGTGTGTGTGTGTTTAACTGTGGTGTGTGTGTGTGTAACTGTGGTGTGTGTGTGTATAACTGTGGTGTGTGTGTGTGTATAACTGTGGTGTGTGTGTGTGTGTATAACTGTCGTGTGTGTGTGTGTGTTTATAACTGTGGTGTGTTTATAACTGGTGTGTGTGTAACTGTGGTGTGTGTGTGTGTAACTGTGGTGTGTGTAACTGTGGTGTGTGTGTGTGTGTAACTGTGGTGTGTGTGTTTAACTGTGGTGTGTGTGTGTGTAACTGTGCTCTGTGTGTGTGTGTGTGTGTGTGTAACTGTGGTGTGTGTGTGTGTGTAACTGTGCTGTGTGTGTGTCTATAACTGTGCTGTGTGTGTGTAACTGTGGTGTGTGTGTGTAACTGTGGTGTGTGTGTGTGTAACTGTGGTGTGTGTGTGTGTAACTGTGGTGTGTGTGTGTGTATAACTGTGGTGTGTGTGTGTGTATAACTGTGGTGTGTGTGTGTGTATAACTGTGGTGTGTGTGTGTGTATAACTGTGCTGTGTGTGTGTAACTGTGGTGTGCGTGTGTGTGTAACTGTGGTGTGTGTGTGTCTATAACTGTGGTGTGTGTGTATAACTGTGGTGTGTGTGTGTGTATAACTGTGGTGTGTGTGTGTGTATAACTGTGGTGTGTGTGTGTGTATAACTGTGGTGTGTGTGTGTGTATAACTGTGGTGTGTGTGTGTGTATAACTGTGCTGTGTGTGTGTATAACTGTGGTGTGTGTGTGTGTATAACTGTGCTGTGTGTGTGTGTGTATAACTGTGCTGTGTGTGTGTGTGTATAACTGTGCTGTGTGTGTGTGTGTATAACTGTGCTGTGTGTGTGTATAACTGTGGTGTGTGTGTGTGTATAACTGTGGTGTGTGTGTGTGTATAACTGTGGTGTGTGTGTGTGTATAACTGTGGTGTGTGTGTGTGTATAACTGTGGTGTGTGTGTGTGTATAACTGTGCTGTGTGTGTGTGTGTATAACTGTGCTGTGTGTGTGTGTGTGTATAACTGTGCTGTGTGTGTGTGTGTAACTGGTGTGTGTGTGTTTAACTGTGGTGTGTGTGTATAACTGTGGTGTGTGTGTGTGTAACTGTGCTCTGTGTGTGTGTGTGTGTTTAACTGTGGTGTGTGTGTGTGTAACTGTGGTGTGTGTGTGTGTAACTGTGGTGTGTGTGTGTGTGTGTAACTGTGGTGTGTGTGTGTGTGTGTGTAACTGTGGTGTGTGTGTGTGTGTGTGTAACTGTGGTGTGTGTGTGTGTGTGTAACTGTGGTGTGTGTGTAACTGTGGTGTGTGTGTGTGTGTGTGTAACTGGTGTGTGTGTGTGTATAACTGTGGTGTGTGTGTGTGTAACTGTGGTGTGCGTGTGTGTAACTGTGGTGTGCGTGTGTGTAACTGTGGTGTGCGTGTGTGTGTAACTGTGGTGTGCGTGTGTGTGTAACTGTGGTGTGCGTGTGTGTGTAACTGTGGTGTGTGTGTGTGTGTATAACTGTGATGTGTGTGTATAACTGTGGTGTGTGTGTATAACTGTGCTGTGTGTGTGTGTGTATAACTGTGCTGTGTATGTGTGTGTGTGTATAACTGTGCTGTGTGTGTGTGTGTAACTGGTGTGTGTGTGTGTAACTGGTGTGTGTGTGTTTAACTGTGGTGTGTGTGTATAACTGTGGTGTGTGTGTGTGTAACTGTGCTCTGTGTGTGTGTGTGTGTTTAACTGTGGTGTGTGTGTGTGTAACTGTGGTGTGTGTGTGTGTAACTGTGGTGTGTGTGTGTGTGTGTAACTGTGGTGTGTGTGTGTGTGTGTGTAACTGTGGTGTGTGTGTGTGTGTGTGTAACTGTGGTGTGTGTGTGTGTGTGTGTAACTGTGGTGTGTGTGTAACTGTGGTGTGTGTGTGTGTGTGTGTAACTGGTGTGTGTGTGTGTGTAACTGGTGTGTGTGTGTGTATAACTGTGGTGTGTGTGTGTGTAACTGTGGTGTGCGTGTGTGTGTAACTGTGGTGTGCGTGTGTGTGTAACTGTGGTGTGCGTGTGTGTGTAACTGTGGTGTGTGTGTGTGTGTATAACTGTGATGTGTGTGTATAACTGTGGTGTGTGTGTGTAACTGTGCTGTGTGTGTTTGTAACTGTGGTGTGTGTGTGTTTGTAACTGTGGTGTGTGTGTGTTTGTAACTGTGGTGTGTGTGTGTGTGTAACTGTGGTGTGTGTGTGTGTGTAACTGTGGTGTGTGTGTGTGTGTATAACTGTGGTGTGTGTGTGTAACTGTGCTGTGTGTGTAACTGTGGTGTGTGTGTGTTTGTAACTGGTGTGTGTGTGTGTAACTGTGGTGTGTGTGTGTGTATAACTGTGGTGTGTGTGTGTTTATAACTGTGCTGTGTGTGTCTAACTGGTGTGTGTGTGTATAACTGTGCTGTGTGTATGTGTGTTTAACTGTGGTGTGTGTGTGTTTAACTGTGGTGTATGTGTGTATAACTGTGGTGTGTGTGTGTGTCTAACTGTGGTGTGTGTGTGTGTGTATAACTGTGGTGTGTGTGTGTATAACTGTGCTCTGTGTGTGTGTGTGTGTGTATAACTGCTGTGTGTGTTTTTCTGTGCTCTGTGTGTGTGTATAACTGTGCTGTGTATGTATAACTGTGCTTGTGTGTGTGTGTGTATAACTGTGCTCTGTGTGTGTGTATAACTGTGCTGTGTGTGTGCGTGTGTATAACTGCTGTGTGTGTGTATAACTGTGCTCTGGTTGTGTGTATAACTGTGCTCTGTGTGTGTGTGTATAACTGTGCTCTGTGCTCTGTGTATATAACTGTGCTCTGTGTGTGTGTGTGTATAACTGTGCTGTGTGTGTATATAACTGTGCTGTGTGTGTGAGTGTATAACTGTGCTGTGTGTATAACTGTGCTGTGTGTGTGTGTGTATAACTGTGCTGTGTGTATAACTGTGCTGTGTGTGTGCATAACTGTGCTGTGTGTATAACTGTGCTGTGTGTGTGTGTATAACTGTGCTGTGTGTATAACTGTGCTGTGTGTGTATAACTGCTGTGTGTGTGTGTATAACTGTGCTGTGTGTGTGTATATAACTGCTGTGTGTGTGTGTATAACTGTGCTGTGTGTGTAACTGTGCGGTGTGTGTGTGTGTATAACTGTGCTGTGTGTGTGCATAACTGTGCTCTGTGCTCTGTGTGTATAACTGTGCTCTGTGTGTGTGTGTGTATAACTGTGCTGTGTGTGTGAGTGTATAACTGTGCTGTGTGTGTGCATAACTGTGCTGTGTGTGTGCATAACTGTGCTGTGTGTATAACTGTGCTGTGTGTGTGTGTGTGTATAACTGTGCTGTGTGTATAACTGTGCTGTGTGTATAACTGTGCTGTGTGTATAACTGTGCTGTGTGTGTGTGTATAACTGTGCTGTGTGTGTGTGTATAACTGTGCTGTGTGTGTGTATATAACTGCTGTGTGTGTGTGTATAACTGTGCTGTGTGTGTAACTGTGCGGTGTGTGTGTGTGTATAACTGTGGTGTGTGTGTGTGTATAACTGTGGTGTGTGTGTGTGTATAACTGTGGTGTGTGTGTGTGTATGACGGCTGTGTGTGTGCATAACTGTGGTGTGTGTGTGTGTGCATAACTGTGGTGTGTGTGTGTATAACTGTGCTGTGTGTGTGTGTGTATAACTGTGCTGTGTGTGTGTGTGTATAACTGTGCTGTGTGTGTGTGTGTGTATAACTGTGGTGTGTGTGTGTGTATAACTGTGGTGTGTGTGTGTGTATAACTGTGCTGTCTGTGTGTGTAACTGTGCGGTGTGTGTGTGTGCAAAACTGTGTGTGTGTGTATAACTGTGCTGTGTGTGTGTATAACTGTGCTGTGTGTGTGTATAATTGTGCTGTGTGTGTGTGTGTATAACTGTGCTGTGTGTGTGAAAAACTGTGCTGTGTGTGTGTGTAACTGTGCGGTGTGTGTGTGTGCAAAACTGTGCTGTGTGTGTATAATTGTGCTCTGTGTGTGTGTGTGTGTATAACTGTGCTGTGTGTGTATAACTGTGCTGTGTGTATAACTGTGCTGTGTGTGTGTGTATAACTGTGCTGTCTGTGTGTGTAACTGTGCGGTGTGTGTGTGTGCAAAACTGTGCTGTGTGTGTGTGTGTGTGTATAACTGTGCTGTGTGTGTGTATAATTGTGCTCTGTGTGTGTGTGTATAACTGTGCTGTGTGTGTATAACTGTGCTGTGTGTGTGTATATAACTGCTGTGTGTGTGTGTATAACTGTGCTGTGTGTGTGTGTATAACTGTGCTGTGTGTGTGTATAATTGTGCTCTGTGTGTGTGTGTATAACTGTGCTGTGTGTATAACTGCTGTGTGTGTGTGTATAACTGTGCTGTGTGTGTGTATATAACTGCTGTGTGTGTGTATAACTGTGCTGTCTGTGTGTAACTGTGCGGTGTGTATAACTGTGCTGTGTGTATAACTGTGCTGTGTGTGTGTGTATAACTGTGCTGTGTGTGTGTATATAACTGCTGTGTGTGTGTATAACTGTGCTGTGTGTGTATAACTGTGCTGTCTGTGTATAACTGTGCTGTCTGTGTGTAACTGTGCGGTGTGTGTGTGCAAAACTGTGCTGTGTGTGTGTGTGTATAACTGTGCTGTGTGTGTGTATAATTGTGCTCTGTGTGTGTGTGTGTGTATAACTGTGCTGTGTGTGTATAACTGTGCTGTCTGTGTGTAACTGTGCGGTGTGTGTGTGCAAAACTGTGCTGTGTGTGTGTGTGTATAACTGTGCTGTGTGTGTGTATAATTGTGCTCTGTGTGTGTGTGTGTGTATAACTGTGCTGTGTGTGTATAACTGTGCTGTGTGTGTATAACTGTGCTGTGTGTGTATAACTGTGCTGTGTGTATAACTGTGCTCTGTGTGTGTGTGTGTATAACTGCTCTGTGTGTGTGTATAACTGTGGTGTGTGTGTGTGTATAACTGTGGTGTGTGTGTGTGTATAACTGTGGTGTGTGTGTGTGTATAACTGTGGTGTGTGTGTGTGTATAACTGTGGTGTGTGTGTGTGTTTAACTGTGGTGTGTGTGTGTGTATAACTGTGGTGTGTGTGTGTGTATAACTGTGGTGTGTGTGTGTGTATAACTGTGCTGTGTGTGTGTGTATAACTGCTGTGTGTGTGCGTATAACTGTGGTGTGTGTGTGTGTGTATAACTGTGGTGTGTGTGTGTGTATAACGGCTGTGTGTGTGCATAACTGTGGTGTGTGTGTGTGTATAACTGTGCTGTGTGTGTGTGTGTATAACTGTGGTGTGTGTATAACTGTGGTGTGTGTATAACTGTGGTGTGTGTGTGTGTATAACTGTGTGGTGTGTGTGTATAACTGTGATGTGTGTGTGTGTGTATAACTGTGTGGTGTGTGTGTATGACTGTGTGGTGTGTGTGTATAACTGTGATGTGTGTGTATAACTGTGATGTGTGTGTATAACTGTGATGTGTGTGTATGACTGTGGTGTGTGTGTGTGTATAACTGTGTGGTGTGTGTGTATAACTGTGTGGTGTGTGTGTATAACTGTGTGGTGTGTGTGTATAACTGTGCGGTGTGTGTGTATAACTGTGTGGTGTGTGTGTATAACTGTGTGGTGTGTGTGTATAACTGTGTGCTGTGTGTGTGTATAACTGTGTGGTGTGTGTGTATAACTGTGTGGTGTGTGTGTATAACTGTGTGGTGTGTGTGTATAACTGTGTGGTGTGTGTGTATAACTGTGTGGTGTGTGTGTATAACTGTGTGGTGTGTGTGTATAACTGTGTGGTGTGTGTGTATAACTGTGTGGTGTGTGTGTATAACTGTGTGGTGTGTGTGTGTATAACTGTGTGGTGTGTGTGTGTATAACTGTGTGGTGTGTGTGTATAACTGTGTGGTGTGTGTGTATAACTGTGTGGTGTGTGTGTGTATAACTGTGTGGTGTGTGTGTATAACTGAGGTGTGTGTGTGTGTATAACTGTGTGGTGTGTGTGTATAACTGCGGTGTGTGTGTGTATAACTGTGTGGTGTGTGTGTATAACTGTGTGTGTGTGTATAACTGTGTGGTGTGTGTGTGTATAACTGTGTGGTGTGTGTGTGTATAACTGTGTGGTGTGTGTGTATAACTGTGAGGTGTGTGTGTGTGTATAACTGTGTGGTGTGTGTGTATAACTGTGAGGTGTGTGTGTGTGTATAACTGTGTGGTGTGTGTGTATAACTGTGTGGTGTGTGTGTATAACTGTGTGGTGTGTGTGTATAACTGTGTGGTGTGTGTGTGTATAACTGTGTGGTGTGTGTGTGTATAACTGTGGTGTGTGTGTATAACTGCTCTGTGTGTGTGTATAACTGTGGTGTGTGTGTGTGTATAACTGTGGTGTGTGTGTGTGTATAACTGTGGTGTGTGTGTGTGTTTAACTGTGGTGTGTGTATAACTGTGCTGTGTGTGTTTGTATAACTGCTGTGTGTGTGCGTATAACTGTGGTGTGTGTGTGTGTGTATAACTGTGGTGTGTGTGTATAACTGTGGTGTGTGTGTATAAATGTGGTGTGTGTGTATAAATGTGGTGTGTGTGTGTGTATAACTGTGGTGTGTGTGTATAACGGCTGTGTGTGTGCATAACTGTGGTGTGTGTGTGTATAACTGTGTGGTGTGTGTGTGTATAACTGTGCTGTGTGTGTGTATATAACTGTGCTGTGTGTGTGTATATAACTGCTGTGTGTGTGTGTATAACTGTGCTGTGTGTGTAACTGTGCGGTGTGTGTGTGTGCAAAACTGTGCTGTGTGTGTGTGTGCAAAACTGCTGTGCTGTGTGTGTGTATAACTGTGCTGTGTGTGTGTATAATTGTGCTCTGTGTGTGTGTATAACTGTGCTGTGTGTGTATAACTGCTGTGTGTATAACTGCTCTGTGTGTGTGTGTATAACTGCTCTGTGTGTGTGTGTTTAACTGTGGTGTGTGTGTGTTTAACTGTGGTGTGTGTGTGTTGAACTGTGGTGTGTGTGTGTGTTTAACTGTGGTGTGTGTGTGTATATAACTGTGGTGTGTGTGTGTATATAACTGTGGTGTGTGTGTGTATAACTGTGCTGTGTGTGTGTGTATAACTGTGGTGTGTGTGTGTATAACTGTGGTGTGTGTGTGTATAACTGTGGTGTGTGTGTGTATAACTGTGGTGTGTGTGTGTATAACTGTGGTGTGTGTGTGTATAACTGTTTTGTGTGTGTGTATAACTGTGGTGTGTGTGTGTATAACTGTGGTGTGTGTGTGTATAACTGTGGTGTGTGTGTGTATAACTGTGGTGTGTGTGTGTGTATAACTGTGGTGTGTGTGTGTGTATAACTGTGGTGTGTGTGTGTATGACGGCTGTGTGTGTGCATAACTGTGGTGTGTGTGTGTGTGCATAACTGTGGTGTGTGTGTGTATAACTGTGCTGTGTGTGTGTGTGTGTATAACTGTGCTGTGTGTGTGTGTATAACTGTGCTGTGTGTGTGTGTGTATAACTGTGCTGTGTGTGTATAACTGTGCTGTGTGTGTGTGTGTATAACTGTGGTGTGTGTGTGTGTGTATAACTGTGCTGTGTGTGTGTATAATTGTGCTCTGTGTGTGTGTGTATAACTGTGCTGTGTGTGTATAACTGTGCTGTGTGTGTGTATATAACTGCTGTGTGTGTGTGTATAACTGTGCTGTGTGTGTGTGTATAACTGTGCTGTGTGTGTGTATAATTGTGCTCTGTGTGTGTGTGTATAACTGTGCTGTGTGTATAACTGCTGTGTGTGTGTGTATAACTGTGCTGTGTGTGTGTATATAACTGCTGTGTGTGTGTATAACTGTGCTGTCTGTGTGTAACTGTGCGGTGTGTATAACTGTGCTGTGTGTATAACTGTGCTGTGTGTGTGTGTATAACTGTGCTGTGTGTGTGTATATAACTGCTGTGTGTGTGTATAACTGTGCTGTGTGTGTATAACTGTGCTGTCTGTGTATAACTGTGCTGTCTGTGTGTAACTGTGCGGTGTGTGTGTGCAAAACTGTGCTGTGTGTGTGTGTGTATAACTGTGCTGTGTGTGTGTATAATTGTGCTCTGTGTGTGTGTGTGTGTATAACTGTGCTGTGTGTGTATAACTGTGCTGTCTGTGTGTAACTGTGCGGTGTGTGTGTGCAAAACTGTGCTGTGTGTGTGTGTGTATAACTGTGCTGTGTGTGTGTATAATTGTGCTCTGTGTGTGTGTGTGTGTATAACTGTGCTGTGTGTGTATAACTGTGCTGTGTGTGTATAACTGTGCTGTGTGTGTATAACTGTGCTGTGTGTATAACTGTGCTCTGTGTGTGTGTGTGTATAACTGCTCTGTGTGTGTGTATAACTGTGGTGTGTGTGTGTGTATAACTGTGGTGTGTGTGTGTGTATAACTGTGGTGTGTGTGTGTGTATAACTGTGGTGTGTGTGTGTGTATAACTGTGGTGTGTGTG
The DNA here is from genome assembly GCF_036365525.1 of Heterodontus francisci. NCBI lineage: Eukaryota > Metazoa > Chordata > Chondrichthyes > Heterodontiformes > Heterodontidae > Heterodontus > Heterodontus francisci. Next base: position 262,076 of record NW_027141635.1, on the reverse strand, counting down.
TGTGTATAACTGTGGTGTGTGTGTGTGTTTAACTGTGGTGTGTGTGTGTGTATAACTGTGGTGTGTGTGTGTGTATAACTGTGGTGTGTGTGTGTGTATAACTGTGCTGTGTGTGTGTGTATAACTGCTGTGTGTGTGCGTATAACTGTGGTGTGTGTGTGTGTGTATAACTGTGGTGTGTGTGTGTGTATAACGGCTGTGTGTGTGCATAACTGTGGTGTGTGTGTGTGTATAACTGTGCTGTGTGTGTGTGTGTATAACTGTGGTGTGTGTATAACTGTGGTGTGTGTATAACTGTGGTGTGTGTGTGTGTATAACTGTGTGGTGTGTGTGTATAACTGTGATGTGTGTGTGTGTGTATAACTGTGTGGTGTGTGTGTATGACTGTGTGGTGTGTGTGTATAACTGTGATGTGTGTGTATAACTGTGATGTGTGTGTATAACTGTGATGTGTGTGTATGACTGTGGTGTGTGTGTGTGTATAACTGTGTGGTGTGTGTGTATAACTGTGTGGTGTGTGTGTATAACTGTGTGGTGTGTGTGTATAACTGTGCGGTGTGTGTGTATAACTGTGTGGTGTGTGTGTATAACTGTGTGGTGTGTGTGTATAACTGTGTGCTGTGTGTGTGTATAACTGTGTGGTGTGTGTGTATAACTGTGTGGTGTGTGTGTATAACTGTGTGGTGTGTGTGTATAACTGTGTGGTGTGTGTGTATAACTGTGTGGTGTGTGTGTATAACTGTGTGGTGTGTGTGTATAACTGTGTGGTGTGTGTGTATAACTGTGTGGTGTGTGTGTATAACTGTGTGGTGTGTGTGTGTATAACTGTGTGGTGTGTGTGTGTATAACTGTGTGGTGTGTGTGTATAACTGTGTGGTGTGTGTGTATAACTGTGTGGTGTGTGTGTGTATAACTGTGTGGTGTGTGTGTATAACTGAGGTGTGTGTGTGTGTATAACTGTGTGGTGTGTGTGTATAACTGCGGTGTGTGTGTGTATAACTGTGTGGTGTGTGTGTATAACTGTGTGTGTGTGTATAACTGTGTGGTGTGTGTGTGTATAACTGTGTGGTGTGTGTGTGTATAACTGTGTGGTGTGTGTGTATAACTGTGAGGTGTGTGTGTGTGTATAACTGTGTGGTGTGTGTGTATAACTGTGAGGTGTGTGTGTGTGTATAACTGTGTGGTGTGTGTGTATAACTGTGTGGTGTGTGTGTATAACTGTGTGGTGTGTGTGTATAACTGTGTGGTGTGTGTGTGTATAACTGTGTGGTGTGTGTGTGTATAACTGTGGTGTGTGTGTATAACTGCTCTGTGTGTGTGTATAACTGTGGTGTGTGTGTGTGTATAACTGTGGTGTGTGTGTGTGTATAACTGTGGTGTGTGTGTGTGTTTAACTGTGGTGTGTGTATAACTGTGCTGTGTGTGTTTGTATAACTGCTGTGTGTGTGCGTATAACTGTGGTGTGTGTGTGTGTGTATAACTGTGGTGTGTGTGTATAACTGTGGTGTGTGTGTATAAATGTGGTGTGTGTGTATAAATGTGGTGTGTGTGTGTGTATAACTGTGGTGTGTGTGTATAACGGCTGTGTGTGTGCATAACTGTGGTGTGTGTGTGTATAACTGTGTGGTGTGTGTGTGTATAACTGTGCTGTGTGTGTGTATATAACTGTGCTGTGTGTGTGTATATAACTGCTGTGTGTGTGTGTATAACTGTGCTGTGTGTGTAACTGTGCGGTGTGTGTGTGTGCAAAACTGTGCTGTGTGTGTGTGTGCAAAACTGCTGTGCTGTGTGTGTGTATAACTGTGCTGTGTGTGTGTATAATTGTGCTCTGTGTGTGTGTATAACTGTGCTGTGTGTGTATAACTGCTGTGTGTATAACTGCTCTGTGTGTGTGTGTATAACTGCTCTGTGTGTGTGTGTTTAACTGTGGTGTGTGTGTGTTTAACTGTGGTGTGTGTGTGTTGAACTGTGGTGTGTGTGTGTGTTTAACTGTGGTGTGTGTGTGTATATAACTGTGGTGTGTGTGTGTATATAACTGTGGTGTGTGTGTGTATAACTGTGCTGTGTGTGTGTGTATAACTGTGGTGTGTGTGTGTATAACTGTGGTGTGTGTGTGTATAACTGTGGTGTGTGTGTGTATAACTGTGGTGTGTGTGTGTATAACTGTGGTGTGTGTGTGTATAACTGTTTTGTGTGTGTGTATAACTGTGGTGTGTGTGTGTATAACTGTGGTGTGTGTGTGTATAACTGTGGTGTGTGTGTGTATAACTGTGGTGTGTGTGTGTGTATAACTGTGGTGTGTGTGTGTGTATAACTGTGGTGTGTGTGTGTATGACGGCTGTGTGTGTGCATAACTGTGGTGTGTGTGTGTGTGCATAACTGTGGTGTGTGTGTGTATAACTGTGCTGTGTGTGTGTGTGTGTATAACTGTGCTGTGTGTGTGTGTATAACTGTGCTGTGTGTGTGTGTGTATAACTGTGCTGTGTGTGTATAACTGTGCTGTGTGTGTGTGTGTATAACTGTGGTGTGTGTGTGTGTATAACTGTGCTGTGTGTGTGTATATAACTGTGCTGTCTGTGTGTGTAACTGTGCGGTGTGTGTGTGTGCAAAACTGCTGTGTGTGTGTGTATAACTGTGCTGTGTGTGTGTATAATTGTGCTGTGTGTGTGTGTGTATAACTGTGCTGTGTGTGTGTATAACTGTGCTGTGTGTGTGTGTAACTGTGCGGTGTGTGTGTGTGCAAAACTGTGCTGTGTGTGTATAATTGTGCTCTGTGTGTGTGTGTGTGTATAACTGTGCTGTGTGTATAACTGTGCTGTGTGTGTGTGTATAACTGTGCTGTGTGTGTATAACTGTGCTGTCTGTGTGTGTAACTGTGCAGTGTGTGTGTGTGCAAAACTGTGCTGTGTGTGTGTGTGTGTATAACTGTGCTGTGTGTGTGTATAATTGTGCTCTGTGTGTGTGTGTATAACTGTGCTGTGTGTGTATAACTGTGCTGTGTGTGTGTATATAACTGCTGTGTGTGTGTGTATAACTGTGCTGTGTGTGTGTGTATAACTGTGCTGTGTGTGTGTATAATTGTGCTCTGTGTGTGTGTGTATAACTGTGCTGTGTGTATAACTGCTGTGTGTGTGTGTATAACTGTGCTGTGTGTGTGTATATAACTGCTGTGTGTGTGTATAACTGTGCTGTCTGTGTGTAACTGTGCGGTGTGTATAACTGTGCTGTGTGTATAACTGTGCTGTGTGTGTGTATATAACTGCTGTGTGTGTGTATAACTGTGCTGTGTGTGTATAACTGTGCTGTGTGTGTATAACTGTGCTGTCTGTGTGTAACTGTGCGGTGTGTGTGTGCAAAACTGTGCTGTGTGTGTGTGTGTATAACTGTGCTGTGTGTGTGTATAATTGTGCTCTGTGTGTGTGTGTGTGTGTATAACTGTGCTGTGTGTGTATAACTGTGCTGTGTGTGTATAACTGTGCTGTGTGTGTATAACTGTGCTGTGTGTATAACTGTGCTCTGTGTGTGTGTGTATAACTGCTCTGTGTGTGTGTATAACTGTGGTGTGTGTGTGTGTATAACTGTGGTGTGTGTGTGTGTATAACTGTGGTGTGTGTGTGTGTATAACTGTGGTGTGTGTGTGTGTATAACTGTGGTGTGTGTGTGTGTTTAACTGTGGTGTGTGTGTGTGTTTAACTGTGGTGTGTGTGTGTATAACTGTGCTGTGTGTGTGTGTATAACTGTGCTGTGTGTGTGTGTATAACTGTGCTGTGTGTGTGTGTATAACTGCTGTGTGTGTGCGTATAACTGTGGTGTGTGTGTGTATAACTGTGGTGTGTGTGTATAAATGTGGTGTGTGTGTATAAATGTGGTGTGTGTGTGTGTATAACGGCTGTGTGTGTGCATAACTGTGGTGTGTGTGTGTATATAACTGTGCTGTGTGTGTGTGTGTATAACTGTGGTGTGTGTATAACTGTGGTGTGTGTGTGTGTATAACTGTGTGGTGTGTGTGTATAACTGTGTGGTGTGTGTGTATAACTGTGATGTGTGTGTGTGTGTATAACTGTGTGGTGTGTGTGTATAACTGTGTGGTGTGTGTGTATGACTGTGTGGTGTGTGTGTATAACTGTGATGTGTGTGTGTGTGTATAACTGTGATGTGTGTGTGTGTGTATAACTGTGGTGTGTGTATGACTGTGGTGTGTGTGTGTGTATAACTGTGTGGTGTGTGTGTATAACTGTGTGGTGTGTGTGTATAACTGTGTGGTGTGTGTGTATAACTGTGTGGTGTGTGTGTATAACTGTGCGGTGTGTGTGTATAACTGTGCGGTGTGTGTGTATAACTGTGCGGTGTGTGTGTATAACTGTGAGGTGTGTGTGTATAACTGTGTGGTGTGTGTGTATAACTGTGTGGTGTGTGTGTATAACTGTGTGGTGTGTGTGTATAACTGTGTGGTGTGTGTGTATAACTGTGTGGTGTGTGTGTATAACTGTGTGGTGTGTGTGTATAACTGTGTGGTGTGTGTGTATAACTGTGAGGTGTGTGTGTATAACTGTGTGGTGTGTGTGTGTGTATAACTGTGTGGTGTGTGTGTATAACTGTGGTGTGTGTGTGTATAACTGTGTGGTGTGTGTGTATAACTGTGTGTGTGTGTGTATAACTGTGTGGTGTGTGTGTGTATAACTGTGTGGTGTGTGTGTGTTTCACTGTGTGGTGTGTGTGTATAACTGTGAGGTGTGTGTGTGTGTATAACTGTGTGGTGTGTGTGTATAACTGTGTGGTGTGTGTGTGTATAACTGCTCTGTGTGTGTGTATAACTGCTCTGTGTGTGTGTATAACTGCTCTGTGTGTGTGTATAACTGTGGTGTGTGTGTGTGTATAACTGTGGTGTGTGTGTGTGTATAACTGTGGTGTGTGTGTGTGTATAACTGTGGTGTGTGTGTGTGTTTAACTGTGGTGTGTGTATAACTGTGCTGTGTGTGTGTGTATAACTGTGGTGTGTGTGTGTGCGTATAACTGTGGTGTGTGTGTGTGTGTGTATAACTGTGGTGTGTGTGTATAAATGTGGTGTGTGTGTATAAATGTGGTGTGTGTGTGTGTATAACTGTGGTGTGTGTGTGTGTATAACGGCTGTGTGTGTGCATAACTGTGGTGTGTGTGTGTATAACTGTGTGGTGTGTGTGTGTATAACTGTGTGGTGTGTGTGTATAACTGTGATGTGTGTGTGTGTGTATAACTGTGTGGTGTGTGTGTATAACTGTGTGGTGTGTGTGTATAACTGTGTGGTGTGTGTGTATGACTGTGTGGTGTGTGTGTATAACTGTGTGGTGTGTGTGTATAACTGTGGTGTGTGTGTATAACTGTGTGGTGTGTGTGTATAACTGTGTGGTGTGTGTGTGTATAACTGTGTGGTGTGTGTGTATAACTGTGTGGTGTGTGTGTATAACTGTGTGGTGTGTGTGTATAACTGTGTGGTGTGTGTGTGTATAACTGTGCTGTGTGTGTATAACTGTGAGGTGTGTGTGTGTAACTGTGCAGTGTGTGTGTGTGCAAATCTGTGCTGTGTGTGTGTGTGTGTATAACTGTGCGGTGTGTGTGTATAATTGTGCTCTGTGTGTGTGTGTATAACTGTGCTGTGTGTGTATAACTGTGCTGTGTGTGTGTATATAACTGCTGTGTGTGTGTGTATAACTGTGCTGTGTGTGTGTGTATAACTGTGCTGTGTGTGTGTATAATTGTGCTCTGTGTGTGTGTGTATAACTGTGCTGTGTGTATAACTGCTGTGTGTGTGTGTATAACTGTGCTGTGTGTGTGTATATAACTGCTGTGTGTGTGTATAACTGTGCTGTCTGTGTGTAACTGTGCGGTGTGTATAACTGTGCTGTGTGTATAACTGTGCTGTGTGTGTGTATATAACTGCTGTGTGTGTGTATAACTGTGCTGTGTGTGTATAACTGTGCTGTGTGTGTATAACTGTGCTGTCTGTGTGTAACTGTGCGGTGTGTGTGTGCAAAACTGTGCTGTGTGTGTGTGTGTATAACTGTGCTGTGTGTGTGTATAATTGTGCTCTGTGTGTGTGTGTGTGTGTATAACTGTGCTGTGTGTGTATAACTGTGCTGTGTGTGTATAACTGTGCTGTGTGTATAACTGTGCTCTGTGTGTGTGTGTATAACTGCTCTGTGTGTGTGTATAACTGTGGTGTGTGTGTGTGTATAACTGTGGTGTGTGTGTGTGTATAACTGTGGTGTGTGTGTGTGTATAACTGTGGTGTGTGTGTGTGTTTAACTGTGGTGTGTGTGTGTGTTTAACTGTGGTGTGTGTGTGTATAACTGTGCTGTGTGTGTGTGTATAACTGTGCTGTGTGTGTGTGTATAACTGTGCTGTGTGTGTGTGTATAACTGCTGTGTGTGTGCGTATAACTGTGGTGTGTGTGTGTGTGTGTATAACTGTGGTGTGTGTGTATAAATGTGGTGTGTGTGTATAAATGTGGTGTGTGTGTGTGTATAACTGTGGTGTGTGTGTGTGTATAACGGCTGTGTGTGTGCATAACTGTGGTGTGTGTGTGTATATAACTGTGCTGTGTGTGTGTGTGTATAACTGTGGTGTGTGTATAACTGTGGTGTGTGTGTGTGTATAACTGTGTGGTGTGTGTGTATAACTGTGTGGTGTGTGTGTATAACTGTGATGTGTGTGTGTGTGTATAACTGTGTGGTGTGTGTGTATAACTGTGTGGTGTGTGTGTATGACTGTGTGGTGTGTGTGTATAACTGTGATGTGTGTGTGTGTGTATAACTGTGATGTGTGTGTGTGTGTATAACTGTGGTGTGTGTATGACTGTGGTGTGTGTGTGTGTATAACTGTGTGGTGTGTGTGTATAACTGTGTGGTGTGTGTGTATAACTGTGTGGTGTGTGTGTATAACTGTGTGGTGTGTGTGTATAACTGTGCGGTGTGTGTGTATAACTGTGCGGTGTGTGTGTATAACTGTGAGGTGTGTGTGTATAACTGTGTGGTGTGTGTGTATAACTGTGTGGTGTGTGTGTATAACTGTGTGGTGTGTGTGTATAACTGTGTGGTGTGTGTGTATAACTGTGTGGTGTGTGTGTATAACTGTGTGGTGTGTGTGTATAACTGTGTGGTGTGTGTGTATAACTGTGAGGTGTGTGTGTGTGTATAACTGTGGTGTGTGTGTATAACTGTGTGGTGTGTGTGTGTGTATAACTGTGTGGTGTGTGTGTATAACTGTGGTGTGTGTGTGTATAACTGTGTGGTGTGTGTGTATAACTGTGTGTGTGTGTGTATAACTGTGTGGTGTGTGTGTGTATAACTGTGTGGTGTGTGTGTGTTTCACTGTGTGGTGTGTGTGTATAACTGTGAGGTGTGTGTGTGTGTATAACTGTGTGGTGTGTGTGTATAACTGTGTGGTGTGTGTGTGTATAACTGCTCTGTGTGTGTGTATAACTGCTCTGTGTGTGTGTATAACTGTGGTGTGTGTGTGTGTATAACTGTGGTGTGTGTGTGTGTATAACTGTGGTGTGTGTGTGTGTATAACTGTGGTGTGTGTGTGTGTATAACTGTGGTGTGTGTATAACTGTGCTGTGTGTGTGTGTATAACTGTGGTGTGTGTGTGTGTGCGTATAACTGTGGTGTGTGTGTGTGTGTGTATAACTGTGGTGTGTGTGTATAAATGTGGTGTGTGTGTATAAATGTGGTGTGTGTGTGTGTATAACTGTGGTGTGTGTGTGTGTATAACGGCTGTGTGTGTGCATAACTGTGGTGTGTGTGTGTATAACTGTGTGGTGTGTGTGTGTATAACTGTGTGGTGTGTGTGTATAACTGTGATGTGTGTGTGTGTGTATAACTGTGTGGTGTGTGTGTATAACTGTGTGGTGTGTGTGTATGACTGTGTGGTGTGTGTGTATAACTGTGTGGTGTGTGTGTATAACTGTGGTGTGTGTGTATAACTGTGTGGTGTGTGTGTATAACTGTGTGGTGTGTGTGTGTATAACTGTGTGGTGTGTGTGTATAACTGTGTGGTGTGTGTGTATAACTGTGTGGTGTGTGTGTGTATAACTGTGTGGTGTGTGTGTGTATAACTGTGTGGTGTGTGTGTATAACTGTGAGGTGTGTGTGTGTGTATAACTGTGTGATGTGTGTGTGTATAACTGTGTGATGTGTGTGTGTATAACTGTGTGGTGTGTGTGTGTATAACTGTGTGGTGTGTGTGTGTATAACTGTGTGGTGTGTGTGTGTATAACTGTGTGGTGTGTGTGTATAACTGTGAGGTGTGTGTGTGTGTATAACTGTGGTGTGTGTGTGTAACTGTGGTGTGTGTGTGTAACTGTGGTGTGTGTGTGTGTAACTGTGGTGTGTGTGTGTGTAACTGTGGTGTGTGTGTGTGTGTAACTGTGGTGTGTGTGTGTGTATAACTGTGGTGTGTGTGTGTGTATAACTGTGGTGTGTGTGTGTGTATAACTGTGCTGTGTGTGTGTAACTGTGGTGTGCGTGTGTGTGTAACTGTGGTGTGTGTGTGTCTATAACTGTGGTGTGTGTGTATAACTGTGGTGTGTGTGTGTGTATAACTGTGGTGTGTGTGTGTGTGTATAACTGTGGTGTGTGTGTGTGTATAACTGTGGTGTGTGTGTGTGTATAACTGTGGTGTGTGTGTGTGTATAACTGTGCTGTGTGTGTGTATAACTGTGGTGTGTGTGTGTGTATAACTGTGCTGTGTGTGTGTGTGTATAACTGTGCTGTGTGTGTGTGTGTATAACTGTGCTGTGTGTGTGTGTGTGTATAACTGTGCTGTGTGTGTGTGTATAACTGTGCTGTGTGTGTGTATAACTGTGGTGTGTGTGTGTGTATAACTGTGGTGTGTGTGTGTGTGTATAACTGTGGTGTGTGTGTGTGTATAACTGTGCTGTGTGTGTGTGTGTATAACTGTGCTGTGTGTGTGTGTGTGTATAACTGTGCTGTGTGTGTGTGTGTAACTGGTGTGTGTGTGTTTAACTGTGGTGTGTGTGTGTGTAACTGTGCTCTGTGTGTGTGTGTGTGTTTAACTGTGGTGTGTGTGTGTGTAACTGTGGTGTGTGTGTGTGTAACTGTGGTGTGTGTGTGTGTAACTATGGTGTGTGTGTGTGTAACTGTGGTGTGTGTGTGTGTGTGTAACTGTGGTGTGTGTGTGTGTGTGTAACTGTGGTGTGTGTGTGTGTGTGTGTAACTGTGGTGTGTGTGTGTGTGTAACTGTGGTGTGTGTGTAACTGTGGTGTGTGTGTGTGTGTGTGTAACTGGTGTGTGTGTGTGTGTAACTGGTGTGTGTGTGTGTATAACTGTGGTGTGTGTGTGTGTGTAACTGTGGTGTGTGTGTGTGTATAACTGTGGTGTGCGTGTGTGTGTAACTGTGGTGTGTGTATAACGGCTGTGTGTGTGCATAACTGTGGTGTGTGTGTGTATAACTGTGTGGTGTGTGTGTGTATAACTGTGCTGTGTGTGTGTATATAACTGTGCTGTGTGTGTGTATATAACTGCTGTGTGTGTGTGTATAACTGTGCTGTGTGTGTAACTGTGCGGTGTGTGTGTGTGCAAAACTGTGCTGTGTGTGTGTGTGCAAAACTGTGCTGTGCTGTGTGTGTGTATAACTGTGCTGTGTGTGTGTATAATTGTGCTCTGTGTGTGTGTATAACTGTGCTGTGTGTGTATAACTGCTGTGTGTATAACTGCTCTGTGTGTGTGTGTATAACTGCTCTGTGTGTGTGTGTATAACTGTGGTGTGTGTGTGTGTGTTTAACTGTGGTGTGTGTGTGTTTAACTGTGGTGTGTGTGTGTTTAACTGTGGTGTGTGTGTGTGTTTAACTGTGGTGTGTGTGTGTTTAACTGTGGTGTGTGTGTGTATATAACTGTGGTGTGTGTGTGTATAACTGTGCTGTGTGTGTGTGTATAACTGTGGTGTGTGTGTGTATAACTGTGGTGTGTGTGTGTATAACTGTGGTGTGTGTGTGTATAACTGTGGTGTGTGTGTGTATAACTGTGGTGTGTGTGTGTATAACTGTTTTGTGTGTGTGTATAACTGTGGTGTGTGTGTGTATAACTGTGGTGTGTGTGTGTATAACTGTGGTGTGTGTGTGTATAACTGTGGTGTGTGTGTGTGTATAACTGTGGTGTGTGTGTGTGTATAACTGTGGTGTGTGTGTGTATGACGGCTGTGTGTGTGCATAACTGTGGTGTGTGTGTGTGTGCATAACTGTGGTGTGTGTGTGTATAACTGTGCTGTGTGTGTGTGTGTGTATAACTGTGCTGTGTGTGTGTGTATAACTGTGCTGTGTGTGTGTGTGTATAACTGTGCTGTGTGTGTGTGTGTATAACTGTGCTGTGTGTGTGTGTGTGTATAACTGTGGTGTGTGTGTGTGTATAACTGTGCTGTGTGTGTGTATATAACTGTGCTGTCTGTGTGTGTAACTGTGCGGTGTGTGTGTGTGCAAAACTGCTGTGTGTGTGTGTATAACTGTGCTGTGTGTGTGTATAATTGTGCTGTGTGTGTGTGTGTATAACTGTGCTGTGTGTGTGTATAACTGTGCTGTGTGTGTGTGTAACTGTGCGGTGTGTGTGTGTGCAAAACTGTGCTGTGTGTGTATAATTGTGCTCTGTGTGTGTGTGTGTGTATAACTGCTGTGTGTGTATAACTGTGCTGTGTGTATAACTGTGCTGTGTGTGTGTGTATAACTGTGCTGTGTGTGTATAACTGTGCTGTCTGTGTGTGTAACTGTGCAGTGTGTGTGTGTGCAAAACTGTGCTGTGTGTGTGTGTGTGTATAACGGTGCTGTGTGTGTGTATAATTGTGCTCTGTGTGTGTGTGTATAACTGTGCTGTGTGTGTATAACTGTGCTGTGTGTGTGTATATAACTGCTGTGTGTGTGTGTATAACTGTGCTGTGTGTGTGTGTATAACTGTGCTGTGTGTGTGTATAATTGTGCTCTGTGTGTGTGTGTATAACTGTGCTGTGTGTATAACTGCTGTGTGTGTGTGTATAACTGTGCTGTGTGTGTGTATATAACTGCTGTGTGTGTGTATAACTGTGCTGTCTGTGTGTAACTGTGCGGTGTGTATAACTGTGCTGTGTGTATAACTGTGCTGTGTGTGTGTATATAACTGCTGTGTGTGTGTATAACTGTGCTGTGTGTGTATAACTGTGCTGTCTGTGTGTAACTGTGCGGTGTGTGTGTGCAAAACTGTGCTGTGTGTGTGTGTGTATAACTGTGCTGTGTGTGTGTATAATTGTGCTCTGTGTGTGTGTGTGTGTGTATAACTGTGCTGTGTGTGTATAACTGTGCTGTGTGTGTATAACTGTGCTGTGTGTGTATAACTGTGCTGTGTGTATAACTGTGCTCTGTGTGTGTGTGTATAACTGCTCTGTGTGTGTGTATAACTGTGGTGTGTGTGTGTGTATAACTGTGGTGTGTGTGTGTGTATAACTGTGGTGTGTGTGTGTGTATAACTGTGGTGTGTGTGTGTGTTTAACTGTGGTGTGTGTGTGTGTTTAACTGTGGTGTGTGTGTGTATAACTGTGCTGTGTGTGTGTGTATAACTGTGCTGTGTGTGTGTGTATAACTGTGCTGTGTGTGTGTGTATAACTGCTGTGTGTGTGCGTATAACTGTGGTGTGTGTGTGTGTGTGTATAACTGTGGTGTGTGTGTATAAATGTGGTGTGTGTGTATAAATGTGGTGTGTGTGTGTGTATAACTGTGGTGTGTGTGTGTGTATAACGGCTGTGTGTGTGCATAACTGTGGTGTGTGTGTGTATATAACTGTGCTGTGTGTGTGTGTGTATAACTGTGGTGTGTGTATAACTGTGGTGTGTGTGTGTGTATAACTGTGTGGTGTGTGTGTATAACTGTGTGGTGTGTGTGTATAACTGTGATGTGTGTGTGTGTGTGTATAACTGTGTGGTGTGTGTGTATAACTGTGTGGTGTGTGTGTATGACTGTGTGGTGTGTGTGTATAACTGTGATGTGTGTGTGTGTGTATAACTGTGATGTGTGTGTGTGTGTATAACTGTGGTGTGTGTATGACTGTGGTGTGTGTGTGTGTATAACTGTGTGGTGTGTGTGTATAACTGTGTGGTGTGTGTGTATAACTGTGTGGTGTGTGTGTATAACTGTGTGGTGTGTGTGTATAACTGTGCGGTGTGTGTGTATAACTGTGCGGTGTGTGTGTATAACTGTGAGGTGTGTGTGTATAACTGTGTGGTGTGTGTGTATAACTGTGTGGTGTGTGTGTATAACTGTGTGGTGTGTGTGTATAACTGTGTGGTGTGTGTGTATAACTGTGTGGTGTGTGTGTATAACTGTGTGGTGTGTGTGTATAACTGTGAGGTGTGTGTGTGTGTATAACTGTGGTGTGTGTGTATAACTGTGTGGTGTGTGTGTATAACTGTGGTGTGTGTGTGTATAACTGTGTGGTGTGTGTGTATAACTGTGTGTGTGTGTGTATAACTGTGTGGTGTGTGTGTGTATAACTGTGTGGTGTGTGTGTGTTTCACTGTGTGGTGTGTGTGTATAACTGTGAGGTGTGTGTGTGTGTATAACTGTGTGGTGTGTGTGTATAACTGTGTGGTGTGTGTGTGTATAACTGCTCTGTGTGTGTGTATAACTGCTCTGTGTGTGTGTATAACTGCTCTGTGTGTGTGTATAACTGTGGTGTGTGTGTGTGTATAACTGTGGTGTGTGTGTGTGTATAACTGTGGTGTGTGTGTGTGTATAACTGTGGTGTGTGTGTGTGTTTAACTGTGGTGTGTGTATAACTGTGCTGTGTGTGTGTGTATAACTGTGGTGTGTGTGTGTGTGCGTATAACTGTGGTGTGTGTGTGTGTGTGTATAACTGTGGTGTGTGTGTATAAATGTGGTGTGTGTGTATAAATGTGGTGTGTGTGTGTGTATAACTGTGGTGTGTGTGTGTGTATAACGGCTGTGTGTGTGCATAACTGTGGTGTGTGTGTGTATAACTGTGTGGTGTGTGTGTGTATAACTGTGTGGTGTGTGTGTATAACTGTGATGTGTGTGTGTGTGTATAACTGTGTGGTGTGTGTGTATAACTGTGTGGTGTGTGTGTATGACTGTGTGGTGTGTGTGTATAACTGTGTGGTGTGTGTGTATAACTGTGGTGTGTGTGTATAACTGTGGTGTGTGTGTATAACTGTGTGGTGTGTGTGTATAACTGTGTGGTGTGTGTGTGTATAACTGTGTGGTGTGTGTGTATAACTGTGTGGTGTGTGTGTATAACTGTGTGGTGTGTGTGTATAACTGTGTGGTGTGTGTGTGTATAACTGTGTGGTGTGTGTGTATAACTGTGAGGTGTGTGTGTGTATAACTGTGTGATGTGTGTGTGTATAACTGTGTGGTGTGTGTGTGTATAACTGTGTGGTGTGTGTGTGTATAACTGTGTGGTGTGTGTGTATAACTGTGAGGTGTGTGTGTGTGTATAACTGTGGTGTGTGTGTGTAACTGTGGTGTGTGTGTGTAACTGTGGTGTGTGTGTGTAACTGTGGTGTGTGTGTGTGTAACTGTGGTGTGTGTGTGTGTAACTGTGGTGTGTGTGTGTGTATAACTGTGGTGTGTGTGTGTGTATAACTGTGGTGTGTGTGTGTGTATAACTGTGCTGTGTGTGTGTAACTGTGGTGTGCGTGTGTGTGTAACTGTGGTGTGTGTGTGTCTATAACTGTGGTGTGTGTGTATAACTGTGGTGTGTGTGTGTGTATAACTGTGGTGTGTGTGTGTGTATAACTGTGGTGTGTGTGTGTGTATAACTGTGGTGTGTGTGTGTGTATAACTGTGGTGTGTGTGTGTGTATAACTGTGCTGTGTGTGTGTATAACTGTGGTGTGTGTGTGTGTATAACTGTGCTGTGTGTGTGTGTGTATAACTGTGCTGTGTGTGTGTGTGTGTATAACTGTGCTGTGTGTGTGTGTGTATAACTGTGCTGTGTGTGTGTATAACTGTGGTGTGTGTGTGTGTATAACTGTGGTGTGTGTGTGTGTATAACTGTGGTGTGTGTGTGTGTATAACTGTGCTGTGTGTGTGTGTGTATAACTGTGCTGTGTGTGTGTGTGTGTATAACTGTGCTGTGTGTGTGTGTGTAACTGGTGTGTGTGTGTTTAACTGTGGTGTGTGTGTATAACTGTGGTGTGTGTGTGTGTAACTGTGCTCTGTGTGTGTGTGTGTGTTTAACTGTGGTGTGTGTGTGTGTAACTGTGGTGTGTGTGTGTGTAACTGTGGTGTGTGTGTGTGTAACTGTGGTGTGTGTGTGTGTAACTGTGGTGTGGGTGTGTGTGTGTGTGTGTAACTGTGGTGTGTGTGTGTGTGTGTGTAACTGTGGTGTGTGTGTGTGTGTAACTGTGGTGTGTGTGTAACTGTGGTGTGTGTGTGTGTGTGTGTAACTGGTGTGTGTGTGTGTGTAACTGGTGTGTGTGTGTGTATAACTGTGGTGTGTGTGTGTGTGTAACTGTGGTGTGTGTGTGTGTATAACTGTGGTGTGCGTGTGTGTGTAACTGTGGTGTGCGTGTGTGTGTAACTGTGGTGTGCGTGTGTGTGTAACTGTGGTGTGCGTGTGTGTGTAACTGTGGTGTGTGTGTGTGTGTATAACTGTGATGTGTGTGTATAACTGTGGTGTGTGTGTGTAACTGTGCTGTGTGTGTTTGTAACTGTGGTGTGTGTGTGTTTGTAACTGTGGTGTGTGTGTGTGTGTAACTGTGGTGTGTGTGTGTGTGTATAACTGTGGTGTGTGTGTGTAACTGTGCTGTGTGTGTAACTGTGGTGTGTGTGTGTTTGTAACTGGTGTGTGTGTGTGTAACTGTGGTGTGTGTGTGTGTATAACTGTGGTGTGTGTGTGTTTATAACTGTGCTGTGTGTGTCTAACTGGTGTGTGTGTGTATAACTGTGCTGTGTGTATGTGTGTTTAACTGTGGTGTGTGTGTGTTTAACTGTGGTGTGTGTGTGTGTTTAACTGTGGTGTATGTGTGTATAACTGTGGTGTGTGTGTGTATAACTGTGGTGTGTGTGTGTGTGTCTAACTGTGGTGTGTGTGTGTGTGTATAACTGTGGTGTGTGTGTGTATAACTGTGCTCTGTGTGTGTGTGTGTGTGTATAACTGCTGTGTGTGTTTTTCTGTGCTCTGTGTGTGTGTATAACTGTGCTGTGTATGTATAACTGTGCTTGTGTGTGTGTGTGTATAACTGTGCTCTGTGTGTGTGTATAACTGTGCTGTGTGTGTGCGTGTGTATAACTGCTGTGTGTGTGTATAACTGTGCTCTGGTTGTGTGTATAACTGTGCTCTGTGTGTGTGTGTATAACTGTGCTCTGTGCTCTGTGTATATAACTGTGCTCTGTGTGTGTGTGTGTATAACTGTGCTGTGTGTGTATATAACTGTGCTGTGTGTGTGAGTGTATAACTGTGCTGTGTGTATAACTGTGCTGTGTGTGTGTGTGTATAACTGTGCTGTGTGTATAACTGTGCTGTGTGTGTGCATAACTGTGCTGTGTGTGTGCATAACTGTGCTGTGTGTATAACTGTGCTGTGTGTGTGTGTATAACTGTGCTGTGTGTATAACTGTGCTGTGTGTGTATAACTGCTGTGTGTGTGTGTATAACTGTGCTGTGTGTGTGTATATAACTGCTGTGTGTGTGTGTATAACTGTGCTGTGTGTGTAACTGTGCGGTGTGTGTGTGTGTATAACTGTGCTGTGTGTGTGCATAACTGTGCTCTGTGCTCTGTGTGTATAACTGTGCTCTGTGTGTGTGTGTGTATAACTGTGCTGTGTGTGTGAGTGTATAACTGTGCTGTGTGTGTGCATAACTGTGCTGTGTGTGTGCATAACTGTGCTGTGTGTATAACTGTGCTGTGTGTGTGTGTGTGTATAACTGTGCTGTGTGTATAACTGTGCTGTGTGTATAACTGTGCTGTGTGTATAACTGTGCTGTGTGTGTGTGTATAACTGTGCTGTGTGTGTGTATATAACTGCTGTGTGTGTGTGTATAACTGTGCTGTGTGTGTAACTGTGCGGTGTGTGTGTGTGTATAACTGTGGTGTGTGTGTGTGTATAACTGTAGTGTGTGTGTGTGTATAACTGTGGTGTGTGTGTGTGTATAACTGTGGTGTGTGTGTGTATGACGGCTGTGTGTGTGTGTGTGTGTGCATAACTGTGGTGTGTGTGTGTATAACTGTGCTGTGTGTGTGTGTGTATAACTGTGCTGTGTGTGTGTGTGTATAACTGTGCTGTGTGTGTGTGTGTATAACTGTGCTGTGTGTGTGTGTGTGTATAACTGTGGTGTGTGTGTGTGTATAACTGTGGTGTGTGTGTGTGTATAACTGTGCTGTCTGTGTGTGTAACTGTGCGGTGTGTGTGTGTGCAAAACTGTGTGTGTGTGTATAACTGTGCTGTGTGTGTGCATAACTGTGCTGTGTGTATAACTGTGCTGTGTGTGTGTGTGTGTATAACTGTGCTGTGTGTATAACTGTGCTGTGTGTATAACTGTGCTGTGTGTATAACTGTGCTGTGTGTGTGTGTATAACTGTGCTGTGTGTGTGTATATAACTGCTGTGTGTGTGTGTATAACTGTGCTGTGTGTGTAACTGTGCGGTGTGTGTGTGTGTATAACTGTGGTGTGTGTGTGTGTATAACTGTAGTGTGTGTGTGTGTATAACTGGTGTGTGTGTGTGTATAACTGTGGTGTGTGTGTGTATGACGGCTGTGTGTGTGTGTGTGTGTGCATAACTGTGGTGTGTGTGTGTATAACTGTGCTGTGTGTGTGTGTGTATAACTGTGCTGTGTGTGTGTGTGTATAACTGTGCTGTGTGTGTGTGTGTATAACTGTGCTGTGTGTGTGTGTGTGTATAACTGTGGTGTGTGTGTGTGTATAACTGTGGTGTGTGTGTGTGTATAACTGTGCTGTCTGTGTGTGTAACTGTGCGGTGTGTGTGTGTGCAAAACTGTGTGTGTGTGTATAACTGTGCTGTGTGTGTGTATAACTGTGCTGTGTGTGTGTATAATTGTGCTGTGTGTGTGTGTGTATAACTGTGCTGTGTGTGTGAAAAACTGTGCTGTGTGTGTGTGTAACTGTGCGGTGTGTGTGTGTGCAAAACTGTGCTGTGTGTGTATAATTGTGCTCTGTGTGTGTGTGTGTGTATAACTGTGCTGTGTGTGTATAACTGTGCTGTGTGTATAACTGTGCTGTGTGTGTGTGTATAACTGTGCTGTGTGTGTATAACTGTGCTGTCTGTGTGTGTAACTGTGCGGTGTGTGTGTGTGCAAAACTGTGCTGTGTGTGTGTGTGTGTGTATAACTGTGCTGTGTGTGTGTATAATTGTGCTCTGTGTGTGTGTGTATAACTGTGCTGTGTGTGTATAACTGTGCTGTGTGTGTGTATATAACTGCTGTGTGTGTGTGTATAACTGTGCTGTGTGTGTGTGTATAACTGTGCTGTGTGTGTGTATAATTGTGCTCTGTGTGTGTGTGTATAACTGTGCTGTGTGTATAACTGCTGTGTGTGTGTGTATAACTGTGCTGTGTGTGTGTATATAACTGCTGTGTGTGTGTATAACTGTGCTGTCTGTGTGTAACTGTGCGGTGTGTATAACTGTGCTGTGTGTATAACTGTGCTGTGTGTGTGTGTATAACTGTGCTGTGTGTGTGTATATAACTGCTGTGTGTGTGTATAACTGTGCTGTGTGTGTATAACTGTGCTGTGTGTGTATAACTGTGCTGTCTGTGTGTAACTGTGCGGTGTGTGTGTGCAAAACTGTGCTGTGTGTGTGTGTGTATAACTGTGCTGTGTGTGTGTATAATTGTGCTCTGTGTGTGTGTGTGTGTATAACTGTGCTGTGTGTGTATAACTGTGCTGTGTGTGTATAACTGTGCTGTGTGTGTATAACTGTGCTGTGTGTATAACTGTGCTCTGTGTGTGTGTGTATAACTGCTCTGTGTGTGTGTATAACTGTGGTGTGTGTGTGTGTATAACTGTGGTGTGTGTGTGTGTATAACTGTGGTGTGTGTGTGTGTATAACTGTGGTGTGTGTGTGTGTATAACTGTGGTGTGTGTGTGTGTTTAACTGTGGTGTGTGTGTGTATAACTGTGGTGTGTGTGTGTGTATAACTGTGCTGTGTGTGTGTGTATAACTGCTGTGTGTGTGCGTATAACTGTGGTGTGTGTGTGTGTGTGTGTGTGTATAACTGTGGTGTGTGTGTATAACTGTGGTGTGTGTGTGTGTATAACGGCTGTGTGTGTGCATAACTGTGGTGTGTGTGTGTGTATAACTGTGCTGTGTGTGTGTGTGTATAACTGTGGTGTGTGTATAACTGTGGTGTGTGTATAACTGTGGTGTGTGTGTGTGTATAACTGTGTGGTGTGTGTGTATAACTGTGATGTGTGTGTGTGTGTATAACTGTGTGGTGTGTGTGTATGACTGTGTGGTGTGTGTGTATAACTGTGATGTGTGTGTATAACTGTGATGTGTGTGTATAACTGTGATGTGTGTGTATAACTGTGGTGTGTGTATGACTGTGGTGTGTGTGTGTGTATAACTGTGTGGTGTGTGTGTATAACTGTGTGGTGTGTGTGTATAACTGTGCGGTGTGTGTGTATAACTGTGTGGTGTGTGTGTATAACTGTGTGCTGTGTGTGTGTATAACTGTGTGGTGTGTGTGTATAACTGTGTGGTGTGTGTATAACTGTGTGGTGTGTGTGTATAACTGTGTGGTGTGTGTGTATAACTGTGTGGTGTGTGTGTATAACTGTGTGGTGTGTGTGTATAACTGTGTGGTGTGTGTGTATAACTGTGTGGTGTGTGTGTGTATAACTGTGTGGTGTGTGTGTATAACTGTGTGGTGTGTGTGTATAACTGTGTGGTGTGTGTGTGTATAACTGTGTGGTGTGTGTGTATAACTGTGTGGTGTGTGTGTATAACTGAGGTGTGTGTGTGTGTATAACTGTGTGGTGTGTGTGTATAACTGTGTGTGTGTGTATAACTGTGTGGTGTGTGTGTGTATAACTGTGTGGTGTGTGTGTATAACTGTGAGGTGTGTGTGTGTGTATAACTGTGTGGTGTGTGTGTATAACTGTGAGGTGTGTGTGTGTGTATAACTGTGTGGTGTGTGTGTATAACTGTGTGGTGTGTGTGTATAACTGTGTGGTGTGTGTGTGTATAACTGTGGTGTGTGTGTATAACTGCTCTGTGTGTGTGTATAACTGCTCTGTGTGTGTGTATAACTGTGGTGTGTGTGTGTGTATAACTGTGGTGTGTGTGTGTGTATAACTGTGGTGTGTGTGTGTGTTTAACTGTGGTGTGTGTATAACTGTGCTGTGTGTGTGTGTATAACTGCTGTGTGTGTGCGTATAACTGTGGTGTGTGTGTGTATAACTGTGGTGTGTGTGTATAAATGTGGTGTGTGTGTATAAATGTGGTGTGTGTGTATAAATGTGGTGTGTGTGTGTGTATAACTGTGGTGTGTGTGTATAACGGCTGTGTGTGTGCATAACTGTGGTGTGTGTGTGTATAACTGTGTGGTGTGTGTGTGTATAACTGTGCTGTGTGTGTGTATATAACTGTGCTGTGTGTGTGTATATAACTGCTGTGTGTGTGTGTATAACTGTGCTGTGTGTGTAACTGTGCGGTGTGTGTGTGTGCAAAACTGTGCTGTGTGTGTGTGTGCAAAACTGTGCTGTGCTGTGTGTGTGTATAACTGTGCTGTGTGTGTGTATAATTGTGCTCTGTGTGTGTGTATAACTGTGCTGTGTGTGTATAACTGCTGTGTGTATAACTGCTCTGTGTGTGTGTGTATAACTGTGGTGTGTGTGTGTGTGTTTAACTGTGGTGTGTGTGTGTTTAACTGTGGTGTGTGTGTGTTTAACTGTGGTGTGTGTGTGTGTTTAACTGTGGTGTGTGTGTGTATATAACTGTGGTGTGTGTGTGTATAACTGTGCTGTGTGTGTGTGTATAACTGTGGTGTGTGTGTGTATAACTGTGGTGTGTGTGTGTATAACTGTGGTGTGTGTGTGTATAACTGTGGTGTGTGTGTGTATAACTGTGGTGTGTGTGTGTATAACTGTGGTGTGTGTGTGTGTATAACTGTGGTGTGTGTGTGTGTATAACTGTGGTGTGTGTGTGTATGACGGCTGTGTGTGTGCATAACTGTGGTGTGTGTGTGTGTGCATAACTGTGGTGTGTGTGTGTATAACTGTGCTGTGTGTGTGTGTGTGTATAACTGTGCTGTGTGTGTGTGTATAACTGTGCTGTGTGTGTGTGTGTATAACTGTGCTGTGTGTGTGTGTGTATAACTGTGCTGTGTGTGTGTGTGTGTATAACTGTGCTGTCTGTGTGTGTAACTGTGCGGTGTGTGTGTGTGCAAAACTGCTGTGTGTGTGTGTATAACTGTGCTGTGTGTGTGTATAATTGTGCTGTGTGTGTGTGTGTATAACTGTGCTGTGTGTGTGTATAACTGTGCTGTGTGTGTGTGTAACTGTGCGGTGTGTGTGTGTGCAAAACTGTGCTGTGTGTGTATAATTGTGCTCTGTGTGTGTGTGTGTGTATAACTGTGCTGTGTGTGTATAACTGTGCTGTGTGTATAACTGTGCTGTGTGTGTGTGTATAACTGTGCTGTGTGTGTATAACTGTGCTGTCTGTGTGTGTAACTGTGCAGTGTGTGTGTGTGCAAAACTGTGCTGTGTGTGTGTGTGTGTATAACTGTGCTGTGTGTGTGTATAATTGTGCTCTGTGTGTGTGTGTATAACTGTGCTGTGTGTGTATAACTGTGCTGTGTGTGTGTATATAACTGCTGTGTGTGTGTGTATAACTGTGCTGTGTGTGTGTGTATAACTGTGCTGTGTGTGTGTATAATTGTGCTCTGTGTGTGTGTGTATAACTGTGCTGTGTGTATAACTGCTGTGTGTGTGTGTATAACTGTGCTGTGTGTGTGTATATAACTGCTGTGTGTGTGTATAACTGTGCTGTCTGTGTGTAACTGTGCGGTGTGTATAACTGTGCTGTGTGTATAACTGTGCTGTGTGTGTGTGTATAACTGTGCTGTGTGTGTGTATATAACTGCTGTGTGTGTGTATAACTGTGCTGTGTGTGTATAACTGTGCTGTGTGTGTATAACTGTGCTGTCTGTGTGTAACTGTGCGGTGTGTGTGTGCAAAACTGTGCTGTGTGTGTGTGTGTATAACTGTGCTGTGTGTGTGTATAATTGTGCTCTGTGTGTGTGTGTGTGTGTATAACTGTGCTGTGTGTGTATAACTGTGCTGTGTGTGTATAACTGTGCTGTGTGTGTATAACTGTGCTGTGTGTATAACTGTGCTCTGTGTGTGTGTGTATAACTGCTCTGTGTGTGTGTATAACTGTGGTGTGTGTGTGTGTATAACTGTGGTGTGTGTGTGTGTATAACTGTGGTGTGTGTGTGTGTATAACTGTGGTGTGTGTGTGTGTTTAACTGTGGTGTGTGTGTGTGTTTAACTGTGGTGTGTGTGTGTATAACTGTGCTGTGTGTGTGTGTATAACTGTGCTGTGTGTGTGTGTATAACTGTGCTGTGTGTGTGTGTATAACTGCTGTGTGTGTGCGTATAACTGTGGTGTGTGTGTGTGTGTGTATAACTGTGGTGTGTGTGTATAACTGTGTGGTGTGTGTGTGTGTATAACTGTGTGGTGTGTGTGTATAACTGTGGTGTGTGTGTGTATAACTGTGTGGTGTGTGTGTATAACTGTGTGTGTGTGTGTATAACTGTGTGGTGTGTGTGTGTATAACTGTGTGGTGTGTGTGTGTTTCACTGTGTGGTGTGTGTGTATAACTGTGAGGTGTGTGTGTGTGTATAACTGTGTGGTGTGTGTGTATAACTGTGTGGTGTGTGTGTATAACTGTGTGGTGTGTGTGTGTATAACTGCTCTGTGTGTGTGTATAACTGCTCTGTGTGTGTGTATAACTGTGGTGTGTGTGTGTGTATAACTGTGGTGTGTGTGTGTGTATAACTGTGGTGTGTGTGTGTGTTTAACTGTGGTGTGTGTATAACTGTGCTGTGTGTGTGTGTATAACTGTGGTGTGTGTGTGTGTGCGTATAACTGTGGTGTGTGTGTGTGTGTGTATAACTGTGGTGTGTGTGTATAAATGTGGTGTGTGTGTATAAATGTGGTGTGTGTGTGTGTATAACTGTGGTGTGTGTGTGTGTATAACGGCTGTGTGTGTGCATAACTGTGGTGTGTGTGTGTATAACTGTGTGGTGTGTGTGTGTATAACTGTGTGGTGTGTGTGTATAACTGTGATGTGTGTGTGTGTGTATAACTGTGTGGTGTGTGTGTATAACTGTGTGGTGTGTGTGTATGACTGTGTGGTGTGTGTGTATAACTGTGTGGTGTGTGTGTATAACTGTGTGGTGTGTGTGTATAACTGTGTGGTGTGTGTGTGTATAACTGTGTGGTGTGTGTGTATAACTGTGTGGTGTGTGTGTATAACTGTGTGGTGTGTGTGTATAACTGTGTGGTGTGTGTGTGTATAACTGTGTGGTGTGTGTGTGTATAACTGTGTGGTGTGTGTGTATAACTGTGAGGTGTGTGTGTGTGTATAACTGTGTGATGTGTGTGTGTATAACTGTGTGATGTGTGTGTGTATAACTGTGTGGTGTGTGTGTGTATAACTGTGTGGTGTGTGTGTGTATAACTGTGTGGTGTGTGTGTATAACTGTGAGGTGTGTGTGTGTGTATAACTGTGTGGTGTGTGTGTATAACTGTGTGGTGTGTGTGTATAACTGTGTGGTGTGTGTGTATAACTGTGTGATGTGTGTGTGTATAACTGTGTGGTGTGTGTGTATAACTGTGTGGTGTGTGTGTATAACTGTGTGGTGTGTGTGTATAACTGTGTGGTGTGTGTGTGTATAACTGTGTGGTGTGTGTGTGTATAACTGTGTGGTGTGTGTGTATAACTGTGTGGTGTGTGTGTATAACTGTGTGGTGTGTGTGTATAACTGTGTGGTGTGTGTGTATAACTGTGTGGTGTGTGTGTATAACTGTGAGGTGTGTGTGTGTGTATAACTGTGTGGTGTGTGTGTGTATAACTGTGTGGTGTGTGTGTATAACTGTGTGGTGTGTGTGCATAACTGTGCTGTGTGTGTGCATAACTGTGCTGTGTGTATAACTGTGCTGTGTGTGTGTGTGTATAACTGTGCTGTGTGTATAACTGTGCTGTGTGTGTATAACTGCTGTGTGTGTGTGTATAACTGTGCTGTGTGTGTGTATATAACTGCTGTGTGTGTGTGTATAACTGTGCTGTGTGTGTAACTGTGCGGTGTGTGTGTGTGTATAACTGTGCTGTGTGTGTGCATAACTGTGCTCTGTGCTCTGTGTGTATAACTGTGCTCTGTGTGTGTGTGTATAACTGTGCTGTGTGTGTGAGTGTATAACTGTGCTGTGTGTGTGCATAACTGTGCTGTGTGTGTGCATAACTGTGCTGTGTGTGTGCATAACTGTGCTGTGTGTATAACTGTGCTGTGTGTGTGTGTGTGTGTATAACTGTGCTGTGTGTATAACTGTGCTGTGTGTATAACTGTGCTGTGTGTATAACTGTGCTGTGTGTGTGTGTATAACTGTGCTGTGTGTGTGTGTATAACTGTGCTGTGTGTGTGTATATAACTGCTGTGTGTGTGTGTATAACTGTGCTGTGTGTGTAACTGTGCGGTGTGTGTGTGTGCAAAACTGTGCTGTGTGTGTGTGTGCAAAAGTGTGCTGTGTGTGTGTGTGTATAACTGTGCTGTGTGTGTGTATAATTGTGCTCTGTGTGTGTGTATAACTGTGCTGTGTGTGTATAACTGCTGTGTGTATAACTGCTCTGTGTGTGTGTGTATAACTGTGGTGTGTGTGTGTGTTTAACTGTGGTGTGTGTGTGTTTAACTGTGGTGTGTGTGTGTTTAACTGTGGTGTGTGTGTGTGTTTAACTGTGGTGTGTGTGTGTGTTTAACTGTGGTGTGTGTGTGTATATAACAGTGGTGTGTGTGTGTATAACTGTGCTGTGTGTGTGTGTATAACTGTGGTGTGTGTGTGTATAACTGTGGTGTGTGTGTGTATAACTGTGGTGTGTGTGTGTATAACTGTGGTGTGTGTGTGTATAACTGTGGTGTGTGTGTGTATAACTGTGGTGTGTGTGTGTATAACTGTGGTGTGTGTGTGTATAACTGTGGTGTGTGTGTGTATAACTGTGGTGTGTGTGTGTGTATAACTGTGGTGTGTGTGTGTGTATAACTGTGGTGTGTGTGTGTATGACGGCTGTGTGTGTGCATAACTGTGGTGTGTGTGTGTCTGCATAACTGTGGTGTGTGTGTGTATAACTGTGCTGTGTGTGTGTGTATAACTGTGCTGTGTGTGTGTGTGTATAACTGTGCTGTGTGTGTGTGTGTATAACTGTGCTGTGTGTGTGTGTGTGTATAACTGTGCTGTGTGTGTGTGTATAACTGTGCTGTGTGTGTGTATATAACTGTGCTGTCTGTGTGTGTAACTGTGCGGTGTGTGTGTGTGCAAAACTGCTGTGTGTGTGTGTATAACTGTGCTGTGTGTGTGTATAATTGTGCTGTGTGTGTGTGTGTATAACTGTGCTGTGTGTGTGTATAACTGTGCTGTGTGTGTGTGTAACTGTGCGGTGTGTGTGTGTGCTAAACTGTGCTGTGTGTGTATAATTGTGCTCTGTGTGTGTGTGTGTGTATAACTGTGCTGTGTGTGTATAACTGTGCTGTGTGTGTATAACTGTGCTGTGTGTATAACTGTGCTGTGTGTGTATAACTGTGCTGTGTGTATAACTGTGCTGTGTGTGTGTGTATAACTGTGCTGTGTGTGTATAACTGTGCTGTCTGTGTGTGTAACTGTGCGGTGTGTGTGTGTAAAACTGTGCTGTGTGTGTGTGTGTGTATAACTGTGCTGTGTGTGTGTATAACTGTGCTGTGTGTGTATAACTGTGCTGTGTGTGTGTATATAACTGCTGTGTGTGTGTGTATAACTGTGCTGTGTGTGTGTGTATAACTGTGCTGTGTGTGTGTATAATTGTGCTCTGTGTATAACTGCTGTGTGTGTGTGTATAACTGTGCTGTGTGTGTGTATATAACTGCTGTGTGTGTGTATAACTGTGCTGTCTGTGTGTAACTGTGCGGTGTGTATAACTGTGCTGTGTGTATAACTGTGCTGTGTGTGTGTGTATAACTGTGCTGTGTGTGTGTATATAACTGCTGTGTGTGTGTATAACTGTGCTGTGTGTGTATAACTGTGCTGTGTGTGTATAACTGTGCTGTGTGTGTATAACTGTGCTGTCTGTGTGTAACTGTGCGGTGTGTGTGTGCAAAACTGTGCTGTGTGTGTGTGTGTATAACTGTGCTGTGTGTGTGTATAATTGTGCTCTGTGTGTGTGTGTATAACTGTGCTGTGTGTGTATAACTGTGCTGTGTGTGTATAACTGTGCTGTGTGTATAACTGTGCTCTGTGTGTGTGTATAACTGCTCTGTGTGTGTGTATAACTGTGGTGTGTGTGTGTGTATAACTGTGGTGTGTGTGTGTGTATAACTGTGGTGTGTGTGTGTGTATAACTGTGGTGTGTGTGTGTGTGTATAACTGTGGTGTGTGTGTGTGTATAACTGTGGTGTGTGTGTGTGTATAACTGTGCTGTGTGTGTGTGTATAACTGCTGTGTGTGTGCGTATAACTGTGGTGTGTGTGTGTGTGTGTATAACTGTGGTGTGTGTGTATAAATGTGGTGTGTGTGTATAAATGTGGTGTGTGTGTGTGTATAACTGTGGTGTGTGTGTGTGTATAACGGCTGTGTGTGTGCATAACTGTGGTGTGTGTGTGTATATAACTGTGCTGTGTGTGTGTGTGTATAACTGTGGTGTGTGTATAACTGTGGTGTGTGTGTGTGTATAACTGTGTGGTGTGTGTGTATAACTGTGTGGTGTGTGTGTATAACTGTGATGTGTGTGTGTGTATATAACTGTGTGGTGTGTGTGTATAACTGTGTGGTGTGTGTGTATGACTGTGTGGTGTGTGTGTATAACTGTGATGTGTGTGTGTGTGTATAACTGTGATGTGTGTGTGTGTGTATAACTGTGGTGTGTGTATGACTGTGGTGTGTGTGTGTGTATAACTGTGTGGTGTGTGTGTATAACTGTGTGGTGTGTGTGTATAACTGTGCGGTGTGTGTGTATAACTGTGCGGTGTGTGTGTATAACTGTGTGGTGTGTGTGTGTATAACTGTGTGGTGTGTGTGTATAACTGTGTGGTGTGTGTGTATAACTGTGTGGTGTGTGTGTATAACTGTGGTGTGTGTGTGTATAACTGTGGTGTGTGTGTGTGTATAACTGTGGTGTGTGTGTGTGTATAACTGTGGTGTGTGTGTGTATGACGGCTGTGTGTGTGCATAACTGTGGTGTGTGTGTGTCTGCATAACTGTGGTGTGTGTGTGTATAACTGTGCTGTGTGTGTGTGTATAACTGTGCTGTGTGTGTGTGTGTATAACTGTGCTGTGTGTGTGTGTGTATAACTGTGCTGTGTGTGTGTGTGTGTATAACTGTGCTGTGTGTGTGTGTATAACTGTGCTGTGTGTGTGTATATAACTGTGCTGTCTGTGTGTGTAACTGTGCGGTGTGTGTGTGTGCAAAACTGCTGTGTGTGTGTGTATAACTGTGCTGTGTGTGTGTATAATTGTGCTGTGTGTGTGTGTGTATAACTGTGCTGTGTGTGTGTATAACTGTGCTGTGTGTGTGTGTAACTGTGCGGTGTGTGTGTGTGCTAAACTGTGCTGTGTGTGTATAATTGTGCTCTGTGTGTGTGTGTGTGTGTATAACTGTGCTGTGTGTGTATAACTGTGCTGTGTGTGTATAACTGTGCTGTGTGTATAACTGTGCTGTGTGTGTATAACTGTGCTGTGTGTATAACTGTGCTGTGTGTGTGTGTATAACTGTGCTGTGTGTGTATAACTGTGCTGTCTGTGTGTGTAACTGTGCGGTGTGTGTGTGTAAAACTGTGCTGTGTGTGTGTGTGTGTATAACTGTGCTGTGTGTGTGTATAACTGTGCTGTGTGTGTATAACTGTGCTGTGTGTGTGTATATAACTGCTGTGTGTGTGTGTATAACTGTGCTGTGTGTGTGTGTATAACTGTGCTGTGTGTGTGTATAATTGTGCTCTGTGTATAACTGCTGTGTGTGTGTGTATAACTGTGCTGTGTGTGTGTATATAACTGCTGTGTGTGTGTATAACTGTGCTGTCTGTGTGTAACTGTGCGGTGTGTATAACTGTGCTGTGTGTATAACTGTGCTGTGTGTGTGTGTATAACTGTGCTGTGTGTGTGTATATAACTGCTGTGTGTGTGTATAACTGTGCTGTGTGTGTATAACTGTGCTGTGTGTGTATAACTGTGCTGTGTGTGTATAACTGTGCTGTCTGTGTGTAACTGTGCGGTGTGTGTGTGCAAAACTGTGCTGTGTGTGTGTGTGTATAACTGTGCTGTGTGTGTGTATAATTGTGCTCTGTGTGTGTGTGTATAACTGTGCTGTGTGTGTATAACTGTGCTGTGTGTGTATAACTGTGCTGTGTGTGTATAACTGTGCTGTGTGTATAACTGTGCTCTGTGTGTGTGTATAACTGCTCTGTGTGTGTGTATAACTGTGGTGTGTGTGTGTGTATAACTGTGGTGTGTGTGTGTGTATAACTGTGGTGTGTGTGTGTGTATAACTGTGGTGTGTGTGTGTGTGTATAACTGTGGTGTGTGTGTGTGTATAACTGTGGTGTGTGTGTGTGTATAACTGTGCTGTGTGTGTGTGTATAACTGCTGTGTGTGTGCGTATAACTGTGGTGTGTGTGTGTGTGTGTATAACTGTGGTGTGTGTGTATAAATGTGGTGTGTGTGTATAAATGTGGTGTGTGTGTGTGTATAACTGTGGTGTGTGTGTGTGTATAACGGCTGTGTGTGTGCATAACTGTGGTGTGTGTGTGTATATAACTGTGCTGTGTGTGTGTGTGTATAACTGTGGTGTGTGTATAACTGTGGTGTGTGTGTGTGTATAACTGTGTGGTGTGTGTGTATAACTGTGTGGTGTGTGTGTATAACTGTGATGTGTGTGTGTGTATATAACTGTGTGGTGTGTGTGTATAACTGTGTGGTGTGTGTGTATGACTGTGTGGTGTGTGTGTATAACTGTGATGTGTGTGTGTGTGTATAACTGTGATGTGTGTGTGTGTGTATAACTGTGGTGTGTGTATGACTGTGGTGTGTGTGTGTGTATAACTGTGTGGTGTGTGTGTATAACTGTGTGGTGTGTGTGTATAACTGTGCGGTGTGTGTGTATAACTGTGCGGTGT
Source organism: Heterodontus francisci (assembly GCF_036365525.1). Lineage (NCBI taxonomy): Eukaryota > Metazoa > Chordata > Chondrichthyes > Heterodontiformes > Heterodontidae > Heterodontus > Heterodontus francisci. The sequence goes on along the minus strand of NW_027141635.1, from coordinate 233,726 downwards.
GTGTGTATAACTGTGTGGTGTGTGTGTGTATAACTGTGTGGTGTGTGTGTATAACTGTGTGGTGTGTGTGTATAACTGTGTGGTGTGTGTGTATAACTGTGTGGTGTGTGTGTATAACTGTGTGGTGTGTGTGTGTATAACTGTGTGGTGTGTGTGTATAACTGTGTGGTGTGTGTGTATAACTGTGTGGTGTGTGTGTGTATAACTGTGTGGTGTGTGTGTATAACTGTGAGGTGTGTGTGTGTATAACTGTGTGGTGTGTGTGTATAACTGTGTGGTGTGTGTGTATAACTGTGTGGTGTGTGTGTATAACTGTGTGTGTGTGTGTATAACTGTGTGGTGTGTGTGTGTATAACTGTGTGGTGTGTGTGTATAACTGTGAGGTGTGTGTGTGTGTATAACTGTGTGGTGTGTGTGTATAACTGTGTGGTGTGTGTGTATAACTGTGTGGTGTGTGTGTATAACTGTGTGGTGTGTGTGTGTATAACTGTGGTGTGTGTGTATAACTGCTCTGTGTGTGTGTATAACTGTGGTGTGTGTGTGTGTATAACTGTGGTGTGTGTGTGTGTATAACTGTGGTGTGTGTGTGTGTTTAACTGTGGTGTGTGTATAACTGTGCTGTGTGTGTGTGTATAACTGCTGTGTGTGTGCGTATAACTGTGGTGTGTGTGTGTGTGTGTATAACTGTGGTGTGTGTGTATAACTGTGGTGTGTGTGTATAAATGTGGTGTGTGTGTATAAATGTGGTGTGTGTGTGTGTATAACTGTGGTGTGTGTGTATAACGGCTGTGTGTGTGCATAACTGTGGTGTGTGTGTGTATAACTGTGTGGTGTGTGTGTATAACTGTGTGGTGTGTGTGTATAACTGTGATGTGTGTGTGTGTGTATAACTGTGTGGTGTGTGTGTATAACTGTGTGGTGTGTGTGTATGACTGTGTGGTGTGTGTGTATAACTGTGTGGTGTGTGTGTATAACTGTGTGGTGTGTGTGTATAACTGTGGTGTGTGTGTATAACTGTGCGGTGTGTGTGTATAACTGTGTGGTGTGTGTGTATAACTGTGTGGTGTGTGTGTGTATAACTGTGTGGTGTGTGTGTATAACTGTGTGGTGTGTGTGTATAACTGTGTGGTGTGTGTGTATAACTGTGTGGTGTGTGTGTATAACTGTGTTGTGTGTGTATAACTGTGCGGTGTGTGTGTATAACTGTGCGGTGTGTGTGTATAACTGTGTGTGTGTGTGTATAACTGTGTGGTGTGTGTGTATAACTGTGTGGTGTGTGTGTATAACTGTGTGGTGTGTGTGTATAACTGTGTGGTGTGTGTGTATAACTGTGTGGTGTGTGTGTGTATAACTGTGTGGTGTGTGTATATAACTGTGAGGTGTGTGTGTGTGTATAACTGTGTGGTGTGTGTGTATAACTGTGTGATGTGTGTGTGTATAACTGTGTGGTGTGTGTGTATAACTGTGTGTGTGTGTGTATAACTGTGTGGTGTGTGTGTGTGTATAACTGTGTGGTGTGTGTGTGTATAACTGTGTGGTGTGTGTGTATAACTGTGAGGTGTGTGTGTGTGTATAACTGTGTGGTGTGTGTGTGTATAACTGTGTGGTGTGTGTGTATAACTGTGTGATGTGTGTGTGTATAACTGTGTGGTGTGTGTGTATAACTGTGTGGTGTGTGTGTGTATAACTGTGTGGTGTGTGTGTATAACTGTGTGGTGTGTGTGTATAACTGTGAGGTGTGTGTGTATAACTGTGTGGTGTGTGTGTATAACTGTGTGGTGTGTGTGTATAACTGTGTGGTGTGTGTGTATAACTGTGAGGTGTGTGTGTATAACTGTGTGGTGTGTGTGTATAACTGTGTGGTGTGTGTGTATAACTGTGAGGTGTGTGTGTGTAACTGTGAGGTGTGTGTGTGTAACTGTGTGGTGTGTGTGTATAACTGTGTGGTGTGTGTGTATAACTGTGTGGTGTGTGTATAACTGTGTGGTGTGTGTGTCTCACTGTGTGGTGTGTGTGTATAACTGTGTGGTGTGTGTGTATAACTGTGTGGTGTGTGTGTATAACTGTGAGGTGTGTGTGTGTAACTGTGTGGTGTGTGTATAACTGTGTGGTGTGTGTGTATAACTGTGTGGTGTGTGTGTATAACTGTGTGGTGTGTGTGTATAACTGTGTGGTGTGTGTGTATAACTGTGTGGTGTGTGTGTATAACTGTGTGGTGTGTGTGTATAACTGTGTGGTGTGTGTGTATAACTGTGTGGTGTGTGTGTATAACTGTGTGGTGTGTGTGTATAACTGTGAGGTGTGTGTGTATAACTGTGAGGTGTGTGTGTATAACTGTGTGGTGTGTGTGTATAACTGTGTGGTGTGTGTGTATAACTGTGTGGTGTGTGTGTATAACTGTGTGGTGTGTGTGTGTAACTGTGTGCTTTGTGTGTGTACACTACGTGTGTAACTGTGAGGTGTGTGTGTGGTAGCTGTCATCCACATGACTCTGCGTTCCTAGGGAGCGGTGAAGAGGAGAGCTCTGTTTGTAGGTGTGAATAACCAGACTGTGTCCTTTACCCTCCCACTTACAGTTTCCTATGGTCTGTGGCACGATCATGTGAAGGGCTGGTGGGAGGTCAGAAAAAATTATCCAATACTCTACATTTTCTACGAGGATATAAAGGAGGTATTTTCAACGTGAGGGATTTAATCATTTCTCTGATCACATCTGTCCCAGAGAGTGACTGGGTGGGATATTAAAGGGTATGGGGAGTGAGGGAGAGTGGGATTAGACTGGGTGGGATATTAAAGGGTGTGGGGGAGTGAGGGGAGAGTGGGATTAGACTGGGTGGGATATTAAAGGGTGTGGGGAGTGAGGGAGAGTGGGATTAGACTGGGTGGGATATTAAAGGGTGTGGGGCGTGATGGAGAGTGGGATTAGACTGGGTGGGATATTAAAGGGTGTGGGGGAGTGAGGGAGAGTGGGATTAGACTGGGTGGGATATTAAAGGGTGTGGGGAGTGAGGGAGAGTGGGATTAGACTGGGTGGGATATTAAAGAGTGAGGGGGGAGAATGGGATTAGACTGGGTGGGATATTAAAGAGTGTGGGGAGTGAGGGAGAGTGGGATTAGACTGGGTGGGATATTAAAGGGTGTGGGGAGTGAGGGAGAGTGGGATTAGACTGGGTGGGATATTAAAGGGTGTGGGGAGTGAGGGGGGAGAATGGGATTAGACTGGGTGGGATATTAAAGGGTGTGGGGAGTGAGGGGGGAGAATGGGATTAGACTGGGTGGGATATTAAAGGGTGTGGGGAGTGAGGGGGGAGAATGGGATTAGACTGGGTGGGATATTAAAGGGTGTGGGGGAGTGAGGGAGAGTGGGATTAGACTGGGTGGGATATTAAAGGGTGCGGGGAGTGAGGGGGAGAGTGGGATTAGACTGGGTGGGATATTAAAGGGTGTGGGGGAGTGAGGGGGGAGAATGGGATTAGACTGGGTGGGATATTAAAGGGTACGGGGAGTGAGGGGGAGAGTGGGATTAGACTGGGTGGGATATTGAAGGGTGTGGGGGAGTGAGGGGGAGAGTGGGATTAGACTGGGTGGGATATTAAAGGGTGCGGGGAGTGAGGGGGGAGAATGGGATTAGACTGGGTGGAATATTAAAGGGTGCGGGGAGTGAGGGGGGAGAATGGGATTAGACTGGGTGGGATATTAAAGGGTGTGGGGGAGTGAGGGGGAGAGTGGGATTAGACTGGGTGGGATATTAAAGGGTGAGGAGAGTGAGGGGGAGAGTGGGATTAGACTGGGTGGGATATTAAAGGGTGTGGGGAGTGAAGGGGGAGAGTGGGATTAGACTGGGTGGGATATTAAAGGGTGCGGGGAGTGAGGGGGGAGAGTGGGATTAGACTGGGTGGGATATTAAAGGGTGCGGGGAGTGAGGGGGGAGAATGGGATTAGACTGGGTGGGATATTAAAGGGTGTGGGGAGTGAGGGAGAGTGGGATTAGACTGGGTGGGATATTAAAGGGTGTGGGGAGTGAGGGGGAGAGTGGGATTAGAGTGGGTGGGATATTAAAGGGTGTGGGGGAGTGAGGGAGAGTGGGATTAGACTGGGTGGGATATTAAAGGGTGTGGGGGAGTGAGGGGAGAGTGGGATTAGACTGGGTGGGATATTAAAGGGTGTGGGGGAGTGAGGGGGAGAGTGGGATTAGACTGGGTGGGATATTGAAGGGTGTGGGGGAGTGAGGGAGAGAGTGGGATTAGACTGGGTGGGATATTAAAGGGTGTGGGGGAGTGAGGGGAGAGTGGGATTAGACTGGGTGGGATATTAAAGGGTGTGGGGGAGTGAGGGGGAGAGTGGGATTAGACTGGGTGGGATATTAAAGGGTGCGGGGGAGTGAGTGGGGAGAATGGGATTAGACTGGGTGGGATATTAAAGGGTGCGGGGAGTGAGGGGGGAGAATGGGATTAGACTGGGTGGGATATTAAAGGGTGCGGGGAGTGAGGGGGGAGAATGGGATTAGACTGGGTGGGATATTAAAGGGTGTGGGGGAGTGAGGGGGAGAGTGGGATTAGACTGGGTGGGATATTAAAGGGTGTGGGGAGTGAGGGGGGAGAGTGGGATTAGACTGGGTGGGATATTAAAGGGTGTGGGGGAGTGAGGGGGAGAGTGGGATTAGACTGGGTGGGATATTAAAGGGTGTGGGGAGTGAGGGGGAGATTGGGATTAGACTGGGTGGGATATTAAAGGGTGTGGGGAGTGAGGGAGAGTGGGATTAGACTGGGTGGGATATTAAAGAGTGAGGGGAGAGAGTGGGATTAGACTGGGTGGGATATTAAAGGGTGTGGGGGAGTGAGGGGGAGAGTGGGATTAGACTGGGTGGGATATTAAAGGGTGTGGGGAGTGAGGGGGAGATTGGGATTAGACTGGGTGGGATATTAAAGGGTGTGGGGAGTGAGGGGGGAGAATGGGATTAGACTGGGTGGGATATTAAAGGGTGTGGGGGAGTGAGGGAGAGTGGGATTAGACTGGGTGGGATATTAAAGGGTGCGGGGAGTGAGGGGGGAGAATGGGATTAGACTGGGTGGGATATTAAAGGGTGTGGGGGAGTGAGGGAGAGTGGGATTAGACTGGGTGGGATATTAAAGGGTGCGGGGAGTGAGGGGGGAGAATGGGATTAGACTGGGTGGGATATTAAAGGGTACGGGGAGTGAGGGGGAGAGTGGGATTAGACTGGGTGGGATATTAAAGGGTGTGGGGAGTGAGGGGGAGAGTGGGATTAGACTGGGTGGGATATTAAAGGGTGTGGGGGAGTGAGGGGGAGATTGGGATTAGACTGGGTGGGATATTAAAGGGTGTGGGGAGTGAGGGAGAGAGTGGGATTAGACTGGGTGGGATATTAAAGGGTGTGGGGAGTGAGAGGGAGAGTGGGATTAGACTGGGTGGGATATTCAAGGGTGTGGGGAGTGAGGGGGAGAGTGGGATTAGACTGGGTGGGAAATTAAAGGGTGTGGGGAGTGAGGGGGAGAGTGGGATTAGACTGGGTGGGATATTCAAGGGTGTGGGGAGTGAGGGGGGAGAGTGGGATTAGACTGGGTGGGATATTAAAGGGTGCGGGGAGTGAGGGGGGAGAGTGGGATTAGACTGGGTGGGATATTAAAGGGTGCGGGGAGTGAGGGGGAGAGTGGGATTAGACTGGGTGGGATATTCAAGGGTGTGGGGAGTGAGGGGGAGAGTGGGATTAGACTGGGTGGGATATTAAAGGGTGTGGGGAGTGAGGGAGAGAGTGGGATTAGACTGGGTGGGAAATTAAAGGGTGCGGGGAGTGAGGGGGGAGAGTGGGATTAGACTGGGTGGGATATTAAAGGGTTTTAACCTCTCTCCACTTTGCTGTTGGTTCTCGGGAATAGGACCCCAAGCGTGAAGTTGTGAAGATGGGGAAATTCCTGGGGAAGGAGCTGCCCGATGCGGTGATCGACGAGATTGTCCATCACACCTCCTTCCAATCAATGAAGGCCAACCCAATGAGTAATTACTCCACCGTCCCTCCAGCCATCTTCGATCAGACTGTGTCGGCCTTCATGCGGAAAGGTGAGGGTCTCGATTTCCAGGCGGGGCCTGCCTCGGACGTCCGCCCGCGGGCCGGCAGGCAGGCTGCGGCCCTCGCCCGTCGCGATCTGCACCAGGCCCGGCCTAGAGCCTGGGCCTTTCCTTGAATTAACCCCCGCTCTGAACTCTGAGGCTTCACCTCGTGACCTGTCTCTCTCTCTCTCTCTCTCTCTCTCTCTCTCTCCTCCCACCTCCTCCCCAGGTACGGTAGGCGACTGGAGGAACCACTTCACCGTTGCCCAGGATGAGGCCTTCGACGCTGACTACCAGCGGAGGATGGAGGGCTCGGACCTGAGATTCCGCACCGAGCTGTGACGCGGGCCGCGTTGGCGACGCCCCACCGGGCCACCGGAGCAGGGCAGACCGGACCGAGAGGGAGGAGTGGGGGGGGGGGGGGGCCCTTCGGCCCATCACGGGTCTGATGGCCCCGTGAAGGTGGCTGCTTTCAGGCCCGCCCCACAACCCAACACCTCACGCCCAGCGAATCGGTCTCCACCTCTCCGCTCGTCACCGACTGCTTTCACTTCAGACTCCTGGACTAACTGGCTCTCCCACCGGATTGGAACTGACACCAGAACAGGAACGCTGGGCAAATCCCTCATCTCCACGTCCAACCAATTCATTCGGACTTTTCTGGAGGCTCGGAGTCTCCTTGAAACGCGGAGAGTGATCCCTGAGTGTTCCTGCTTTGGCTCATTGTAATAATTCCGGAATAAAGTTTAATTATTGATCAGAGTACAATAAAGTATCACATTGTGTTAGATACACCATCCTTTCCCCCTCTGGGACCGGGTGTCACAGTGCGTTAGATACACTGTCCTTTCCCCCCTCTGGGACCGGGTGTCACAGTGTGTTAGATACACTGTCCTTTCCCCCTCTGGGACCGGGTGTCACAGTGTGTTAGATACACTGTCCTTTCCCCCTCTGGGACCGGGTGTCACAGTGTGTTAGATACACTGTCCTTTCCCCCTCTGTGACCGGGTGTCACAGTGTGTTAGATACACTGTCCTTTCCCCCTCTGTGACCGGGTGTCACAGTGTGTTAGATACACTGTCCTTTCCCCCTCTGTGACCGGGTGTCACAGTGTGTTAGATACACTGTCCTTTCCCCCTCTGGGACCGGGTGTCACAGTGTGTTAGATACACCATCCTTTCCCCCTCTGGGACCGGGTGTCACCATGTGTTAGATACACTGTCCTTTCCCCCTCTGTGACCGGGTGTCACAGTGTGTTAGATACACTGTCCTTTCCCCCTCTGTGACCGGGTGTCACAGTGTGTTAGATACACTGTCCTTTCCCCCTCTGGGACCGGGTGTCACAGTGTGTTAGATACACTGTCCTTTCCCCCTCTGTGACCGGGTGTCACAGTGTGTTAGATACACTGTCCTTTCCCCCTCTGGGACCGGGTGTCACAGTGCGTTAGATACACTGTCCTTTCCCCCTCTGGGACTGGGTGTCACAGTGCGTTAGATACACTGTCCTTTCCCCCTCTGGGACCGGGTGTCACAGTGTGTTAGATACACTGTCCTTTCCCCCCTCTGGGACTGGGTGTCACAGTGTGTTAGATACACTGTCCTTTCCCCCTCTGGGACTGGGTGTCACAGTGTGTTAGATGCACTGTCCTTTCCCCCCTCTGGGACTGGGTGTCACAGTGTGTTAGATACACTGTCCTTTCCCCCTCTGGGACTGGGTGTCACAGTGTGTTAGATACACTGTCCTTTCCCCCTCTGGGACTGGGTGTCACAGTGTGTTAGATACACTGTCCTTTCCCCCCTCTGGGACCGGGTGTCACAGTGTTAGATACACTGTCCTTTCCCCCTCTGGGACCGGGTGTCACAGTGCGTTAGATACACTGTCCTTTCTCCCTCTGTGACCGGGTGTCACAGTGTGTTAGATACACTGTCCTTTCCCCCCTCTGGATCAGGGTGTCACAGTGCGTTAGATACACTGTCCTTTCCCCACCTCTGGGACCGGGTGTCACAGTGCGTTAGATACACTGTCCTTTCCCCCTCTGGGACTGGGTGTCACAGTGTGTTAGATACACCGACCTTTCCCCCTCTGTGACCGGGTGTCACAGTGTGTTAGATACACTGTCCTTTCCCCCTCTGGGACCGGGTGTCACAGTGTGTTAGATACACTGTCCTTTCCCCCTCTGGGACTGGGTGTCACCATGTGTTAGATACACTGTCCTTTCCCCCTCTGGGACCGGGTGTCACAGTGTGTTAGATACACTGTCCTTTCCCCCTCTGGGACCGGGTGTCACAGTGCGTTAGATACACTGTCCTTTCCCCCTCTGGATCCAGGTGTCACAGTGCGTTAGATACACTGTCCTTTCCCCCCTCTGGGACTGGGTGTCACAGTGCGTTAGATACACTGTCCTTTCCCCCTCTGGATCCAGGTGTCACAGTGCGTTAGATACACTGTCCTTTCCCCCTCTGGATCCAGGTGTCACAGTGCGTTAGATACACTGTCCTTTCCCCCCTCTGGGACTGGGTATCACAGTGCGTTAGTTACACTGTCCTTTCCCCCCTCTGGGACCGGGTGTCACATTGCATTAGATACACCGTCCTTTCCCCCCTCTGGGACCGGGTGTCACAGTGTGTTAGATACACTGTCCTTTCCCCCTCTGGGACCGGGTGTCACAGTGCGTTAGATACACTGTCCTTACCCCCCTCTGGGACCGGGTGTTACAGTGTGTTAGATACAATGTCCTTTCCCCCTCTGGGACCAGGTGTCACAGTGCGTTAGATACACTGTCCTTTCCCCCTCTGGGACTGGGTGTCACAGTGTGTTAGATACACTGTCCTTTCCCCCTCTGGGACCGGGTGTCACAGTGTGTTAGATACACTGTCCTTTCCCCCTCTGGGACCGGGTGTCACAGTGTGTTAGATACACTGTCCTTTCCCCCTCTGGGACTGGGTGTTACAGTGTGTTAGATACACTGTCCTTTCCCCCTCTGGGACTGGGTGTCACAGTGCGTTAGATACACTGTCCTTTCCCCCTCTGGGACCGGGTGTCACGGTGTGTTAGATACACTGTCCTTTCCCACTCTGGGACTGGGTGTCACAGTGCGTTAGATACACTGTCCTTTCCCCCTCTGGGACTGGGTGTCACAGTGTGTTAGATACACTGTCCTTTCCCCCCTCTGGGACCGGGTGTTCCCGTGTGTTAGATACACTGCCCTTTCCCCCCTCTGGGACTGGGTGTCACAGTGTGTTGGATACACTGTCCTTTCCCCCCTCTGGGACCGGGTGTCACAGTGTGTTAGATACACTGTCCTTTCCCCCTCTGGGACTGGGTGTCACAGTGTGTTAGATACACTGTCCTTTCCCCCCTCTGGGACCGGGTGTTCCCGTGTGTTAGATACACTGCCCTTTCCCCCCTCTGGGACTGGGTGTCACAGTGTGTTAGATACACTGTCCTTTCCCCCTCTGGGACTGGGTGTCACAGTGTGTTAGATACACTGTCCTTTCCCCCTCTGGGACTGGGTGTCACAGTGTGTTAGATACACTGTCCTTTCCCCCTCTGGGACTGGGTGTCACAGTGTGTTAGATACACTGTCCTTTCCCCCTCTGGGACTGGGTGTCACAGTGTGTTAGATACACTGTCCTTTCCCCCTCTGGGACTGGGTGTCACAGTGTGTTAGATACACTGTCCTTTCCCCCTCTGGGACTGGGTGTCACAGTGTGTTAGATACACTGTCCTTTCCCCCTCTGGGACTGGGTGTCACAGTGTGTTAGATACACTGTCCTTTCCCCTCTCTGGGACTGGGTATCACAGTGCGTTAGATACACCATCATTTCCCCACTCTGGGACCGGGTGTCACAGTGCGTTAGATACACTGTCCTTTCCCCCTCTGGGACTGGGTGTCACAGTGTGTTAGATACACTGTCCTTTCCCCCCTCTGGGACTGGGTATCACAGTGCGTTAGATACACCATCATTTCCCCACTCTGGGACCGGGTGTCACAGTGTGTTAGATACACTGTCCTTTCCCCCTCTGGGACCGGGTGTCACAGTGTGTTAGATACACTGTCCTTTCCCCCTCTGGGACCGGGTGTTACATTGTGTTAGATACACTGTCCTTTCCCCCTCTGGGACCGGGTGTCACAGTGCGTTAGATACACTGTCCTTTCCTCCTCTGGGACCGGGTGTCACAGTGTGTTAGATACACTGTCCTTTCCCCCTCTGGGACCGGGTGTCACAGTGTGTTAGATACACTGTCCTTTCCCCCTCTGGGACCGGGTGTCACAGTGTGTTAGATACACTGTCCTTTCCCCCTCTGGGACCGGGTGTCACAGTGCGTTAGATACACTGTCCTTTCCCCCTCTGGGACCGGGTGTCACAGTGTGTTAGATACACTGTCCTTTCCCCCTCTGGGACCGGGTGTCACAGTGTGTTGGATACACTGTCCTTTCCCCCTCTGGGACTGGGTGTTACAGTGTGTTAGATACACTGTCCTTTCCCCCTCTGGATCCAGGTGTCACAGTGCGTTAGATACACTGTCCTTTCCCCCTCTGGGACCGGGTGTCACAGTGTGTTAGATACACTGTCCTTTCCCCCTCTGGGACCGGGTGTCACAGTGCGTTAGATACACTGTCCTTTCCCCCTCTGGGACCGGGTGTCACAGTGTGTTAGATACACTGTCCTTTCCCCCTCTGGGACCGGGTGTCACAGTGTGTTGGATACACTGTCCTTTCCCCCTCTGGGACTGGGTGTTACAGTGTGTTAGATACACTGTCCTTTCCCCCTCTGGATCCAGGTGTCACAGTGCGTTAGATACACTGTCCTTTCCCCCTCTGGGACTGGGTGTCACAGTGTGTTAGATACACTGTCCTTTCCCCCTCTGGGACCGGGTGTCACAGTGTGTTAGATACACTGTCCTTTCCCCCTCTGGGACCGGGTGTCACAGTGTGTTAGATACACTGTCCTTTCCCCCCTCTGGGACCGGGTGTCACAGTGTGTTAGATACACTGTCCTTTCCCCCTCTGGGACCGGGTGTCACAGTGCGTTAGATACACTGTCCTATCCCCCTCTGGGACTGGGTGTTCCAGTGTGTTAGATACACTGTCCTTTCCCCCCTCTGGGACCGGGTGTCACAGTGTGTTAGATACACTGTCCTTTCCCCCTCTGGGACTGGGTGTTACAGTGTGTTAGATACACTGTCCTTTCCCCCCTCTGGGACCGGGTGTCACAGTGTGTTAGATACACTGTCCTTTCCCCCTCTGGGACTGGGTGTTACATACACTGTCCTTTCCCCCTCTGGGACTGGGTGTTCCAGTGTGTTAGATACACTGTCCTTTCCCCCTCTGGGACTGGGTGTTACAGTGTGTTGGATACACTGTCCTTTCCCCCCTCTGGGACCGGGTGTTCCCGTGTGTTAGATACACTGCCCTTTCCCCCCTCTGGGACTGGGTGTCACAGTGTGTTAGATACACTCTCCTTTCCCCCTCTGGGACCGGGTGTCACAGTGTGTTAGATACACTGTCCTTTCCCCCTCTGGGACTGGGTGTCACAGTGTGTTAGATACACTGTCCTTTCCCCCCTCTGGGACTGGGTATCACAGTGCGTTAGATACACCATCATTTCCCCACTCTGGGACCGGGTGTCACAGTGCGTTAGATACACTGTCCTTTCCCCCCTCTGGGACCGGGTGTCACAGTGCGTTAGATACACTGTCCTTTCCCCCTCTGGGACTGGGTGTCACAGTGTGTTAGAAACACTGTCCTTTCCCCCTCTGGGACCGGGTGTCACAGTGTGTTAGATACACTGTCCTTTCCCCCTCTGGGACCAGGTGTCACAGTGTGTTAGATACACTGTCCTTTCCCCCCTCTGGGACCGGGTGTCACAGTGTGTTAGATACACTGTCCTTTCCCCCTCTGGGACCGGGTGTGACAGTGTGTTAGATACACTGTCCTTTCCCCCTCTGGGACTGGGTGTCACAGTGTGTTAGATACACTGTCCTTTCCCCCTCTGGGACCGGGTGTCACAGTGTGTTAGATACACTTTCCTTTCACCCCTCTGGGACTGGGTGTCACAGTGTGTTAGATACACTGTCCTTTCCCCCTCTGGGACCGGGTGTCACAGTGCGTTAGATACACTGTCCTTTCCCCCTCTGGGACTGGGTTTTACAGTGTGTTAGATACACTGTCCTTTCCCCCTCTGGGACCGGGTGTCACAGTGTGTTAGATACACTGTCCTTTCCCCCTCTGGGACCGGGTGTCACAGTGTGTTAGAAACACTGTCCTTTCCCCCTCTGGGACCGGGTGTCACAGTGTGTTAGATACACTGTCCTTTCCCCCTCTGGGACCAGGTGTCACAGTGTGTTAGATACACTGTCCTTTCCCCCCTCTGGGACCGGGTGTCACAGTGTGTTAGATACACTGTCCTTTCCCCCTCTGGGACCGGGTGTGACAGTGTGTTAGATACACTGTCCTTTCCCCCTCTGGGACTGGGTGTCACAGTGTGTTAGATACACTGTCCTTTCCCCCTCTGGGACCGGGTGTCACAGTGTGTTAGATACACTTTCCTTTCACCCCTCTGGGACTGGGTGTCACAGTGTGTTAGATACACTGTCCTTTCCCCCTCTGGGACCGGGTGTCACAGTGCGTTAGATACACTGTCCTTTCCCCCTCTGGGACTGGGTTTTACAGTGTGTTAGATACACTGTCCTTTCCCCCTCTGGGACTGGGTGTTACAGTGTGTTAGATACACTGTCCTTTCCCCCCTCTGGGACCGGGTGTTCCCGTGTGTTAGATACACTGCCCTTTCCCCCCTCTGGGACTGGGTGTCACAGTGTGTTAGATACACTGTCCTTTCCCCCTCTGGGACTGGGTGTTACAGTGTGTTAGATACACTGTCCTTTCCCCCTCTGGGACTGGGTGTTACAGTGTGTTAGATACACTGTCCTTTCCCCCCTCTGGGACCGGGTGTTCCCGTGTGTTAGATACACTGCCCTTTCCCCCCTCTGGGACTGGGTGTCACAGTGTGTTAGATACACTGTCCTTTCCCCCTCTGGGACCGGGTGTCACAGTGTGTTAGATACACTGTCCTTTCCCCCTCTGGGACTGGGTGTCACAGTGTGTTAGATACACTGTCCTTTCCCCCCTCTGGGACTGGGTATCACAGTGCGTTAGATACACCATCATTTCCCCACTCTGGGACCGGGTGTCACAGTGCGTTAGATACACTGTCCTTTCCCCCTCTGGGACCGGGTATCACAGTGTGTTAGATACACTGTCCTTTCCCCCTCTGGGACTGGGTGTCACAGTGTGTTAGATACACTGTCCTTTCCCCCTCTGGGACCGGGTGTCACAGTGCGTTAGATACACTGTCCTTTCCCCCTCTGGGACTGGGTGTCACAGTGCGTTAGATACACTGTCCTTTCCCCCTCTGGGACCGCGTGTCACAGTGCGTTAGATACACTGTCCTTTCCCCCTCTGGGACTGGGTGTCACAGTGCGTTAGATCCACTGTCCTTTCCCCCTCTGGGACCGGGTCTCACAGTGTGTTAGATACCCTGTCCTTTCCCCCTCTGGGACTGGGTGTCACAGTGCGTTAGATACACTGTCCTTTCCCCCTCTGGGACCGGGTGTCACAGTGAGTTAGATACACTGTCCTTTCCCCCTCTGGGACTGGGTGTCACAGTGCGTTAGATACACTGTCCATTCCCCCTCTGGGACCAGTTGTCACAGTGTGTTGGAACATAGAACAGAGAACAGTACAGCACAATACAGGCCCTTTGGCCCACGATGTTGTGCCGAACCTTTAACCTACTCTCAGATCAAACTAACTACCTACCTTTCATTCTCCTATCATCCATGTACCTATCCAAGAGTCGCTTAAATGTCCCTAATGTATCTGCTTCTACCACCACTGGCAGTGCATTCCACGCACCCACCACTCTCTGTGTAAAGAACCTACCTCTGACTTCTCCCCAAAACCTTCCTCCATCACTTTAAAATTATGCCCCCTGGTGATAGCCCTTTCCGCCCTGGGAAAAAGTCTCTGACTATCCACTCTATATATGCCGCTCATCATCTTGTACCCCTCTATCAAGTCACCTCTCATCCTTCTTCGCTCCAATGAGAAAAGCCCCAGCTCCCTCAATCTTTCTTCGTAGGACATGCCCTCCAGTCCAGGCAGCATCCTGGTAAATCTCCTCTGCACCCTCTCTAAAGCTTCCACATCCTTCCTATAATGAGGCGACCAGAACTGAACACAATATTCCAAGTGTGGTCGAACCAGGGCCTTATAGAGCTGCAGCATAACCTCGCGGCTCTTAAACTCAATCCCCCTGTTAATGAAATCCAACAAACCATACACCTTCTTAACAACCCTATCAACTTGGGTGGCAACTTTGAGCGATCTATGGACATGGACCCCAAGATCCCTCTGTTCCTCCACACTACCAAGAATCCTGTCTTTAAGCCTGTATTCCGCATTCAAATTCGACCTTCCAAAATGAATCACTTCACACTTTTCCAGGTTGAACTCCATCTGTCACTTCTCAGCCCAGCTCCGCATCCTGTCAATGTCCCGTTGCAACCTACAACAGCCTTCCACACTATCCACAACTCCAGCAACCTTCGTGTCATCGGCAAACTTGCTGACCCAGCCTTCCACTTCCTCATCCAAGTCATTTATAAAAATCACAAAGAGCAGAGGTCCCAGAACCTTTGTTCATCCTGGAGTTTAGTAACTAGTGGTGTACCGCAAGGATCTGTTTTGGGGCCACTGCTGTTTGTCATTTTTATAAATGACCTGGAAGAGGGTGTAGAAGGGTGGGTTAGTAAATTTGCGGATGACACTAAGGTCGGTGGAGTTGTGGATAGTGCCGAAGGATGTTGTAGGGTACAGAGGGACATAGATAGGCTGCAGAGCTGGGCTGAGAGATGGCAAATGGAGTTTAATGCGGAAAAGTGTGAGGTGATTCACTTTGGAAGGAGTAACAGGAATGCAGAGTACTGGGCTAATGGGAAGATTCTTGGTAGTGTAGATGAACAGAGAGATCTTGGTGTCCAGGTACATAAATCCCTGAAGGTTGCCACCCAGGTTAATAGGGCTGTTAAGAAGGCATATGGTGTGTTAGCTTTTACTAGTAGGGGGATCGAGTTTCG
>NW_027141635.1:111018-171018 GCF_036365525.1 Heterodontus francisci | reverse complement strand
TGCGGCAGTTTAGGATGGCCACCTCATTGGCGGAGGACTGCGAGGAGGGAGACAAAAAGTCCACTCGTCCCCCAGCAAGAACCAAGACCCAGGAGGTTTAAGGGAACTGCCTGTTCTTTTTTTTTTTGCAAGAGAGAAATGCGGCGAACTGCTATGTTTGAATCACCGAGTGACTGCCACGTGACAAGCCCCTAAGCTGGTGTCTTTCTGAAGCAGAGAGGAGAGAAGCTTCTGATGTGTTCCATCCCTAAGTGGGGACTCTCTCTCTCTCTCTCTCCATTCCAGCTTGAAAGCATTCAAATCCTGCCTGTTGACTGACCAGGCTGCCCGGTTGGTGTGCATGAGGATTGACGGTTGACGGTGCAGGAGCGCTTGGAATATCAGCCACCTCCTACCCCACTGTTTTGGTGCGGTTCAGGAAGGGAGTGGGAGCTCCATGAAATGATCATTGGTAGAGGGGGAGGGAAAAACGCCGCCAGATAATTGGTCGGAGCCTCCCGTCCCAGCCATGGGGTCTGATAAATGCTGAAGACCTCTTAGTGCCAGTGTTTGGACCCCCCACCACCACCACCACGCACCTGAATTTAATCCAGCTGTGAACGAGCACCGCCCCAGAGAGGAGAGGGGGACAGAGATAGAGAGGGAGGGAACAGAGATAGAGAGAGGAGAGAGGAGAGGGGGACAGAGATAGAGAGGGAGGGAACAGAGATAGAGAGGGAGGGAACAGAGATAGAGAGAGGAGAGGGGAGAGAGGAGAGGGGGACAGAGATACAGAGGAGAGGGGGACAGAGATAGAGAGGGAGGGAACAGAGATAGAGAGGGAGGGAACAGAGATAGAGAGAGGAGAGAGGAGAGGCGGACAGAGATAGAGAGGGAGGGAACAGAGATAGAGAGGGAGGGAACAGAGATATAGAGGGAGGAGTGTGGAGAGAGATAGAGAGAGGAGAGGGGAGAGAGGAGAGGGGGACAGAGATAGAGAGGGAGGGAACAGAGATAGAGAGGGAGGGAACAGAGATAGAGAGGGAGGGAACAGAGATAGAGAGAGGAGAGGGGGACAGAGATAGAGAGGAGAGGGGGACAGAGATAGAGAGGGAGGGAACAGAGATAGAGAGGGAGGGAACAGAGATAGAGAGGGAGGGAACAGAGATAGAGAGGGAGGAGTGTGGAGAGAGATAGAGAGAGGAGAGGGGAGAGAGGAGAGGGGGACAGAGATAGAGAGGAGAGGGGGACAGAGATAGAGAGGAGAGGGGGACAGAGATAGAGAGGAGAGGGGGACAGAGATAGAGAGGGAGGGAACAGAGATAGAGAGGGAGGGAACAGAGATAGAGAGGGAGGGAACAGAGATAGAGAGGGAGGAGTGTGGAGAGAGATAGAGAGAGGAGAGGGGGACAGAGATAGAGAGGGAGGGAACAGAGATAGAGAGGGAGGAGTGTGGAGAGAGATAGAGAGGGGAGAGAGGAGAGGGGGACAGAGATAGAGAGGGAGGGAACAGAGATAGAGAGGGAGGAGTGTGGAGAGAGAATGAGAGAGGAGAGGGGAGAGAGGAGGGGGGACAGAGATAGAGAGGGAGGGAACAGAGATAGAGAGGGAGGGAACAGAGATAGAGAGGGAGGGAACAGAGATAGAGAGGGAGGAGTGTGGAGCGAGATAGAGAGAGAAGAGGGGAGAGAGGAGAGGGGGACAGAGATAGAGAGGGAGGGAACAGAGATAGAGAGGGAGGGAACAGAGATAGAGAGGGAGGAGTGTGGAGAGAGATAGAGAGGGGAGAGAGGAGAAGGGGACAGAGATAGAGAGGGAGGGAACAGAGATAGAGAGGGAGGAGTGTGGAGAGAGATAGAGAGAGGAGAGGGGAGAGAGGAGGGGGGACAGAGATAGAGAGGGAGGGGACAGAGATAGAGAGGGAGGGAACAGAGATAGAGAGAGGAGCGGGGAGAGAGGAGAGGGGGACAGAGATAGAGAGGGAGGGAACAGAGATAGCGAGGGAGGGAACAGAGATAGAGAGAGGAGAGGGGAGAGAGGAGAGGGGGACAGAGATAGAGAGGAGAGGGGGACAGAGATAGAGAGGAGAGGGGGACAGAGATAGAGAGGGAGGGAACAGAGATAGAGAGGGAGGGAACAGAGATAGAGAGGGAGGGAACAGAGAGAGAGAGAGGAGAGAGGAGAGGGGGACAGAGATAGAGAGGGAGGGAACAGAGATAGAGAGGGAGGGAACAGAGATAGAGAGGGAGGAGTGTGGAGAGAGATAGAGAGAGGAGAGGGGGACAGAGATAGAGAGGGAGGGAACAGAGATAGAGAGGGAGGAGTGTGGAGAGAGATAGAGAGAGGAGAGGGGAGAGAGGAGAGGGGGACAGAGATAGAGAGGGAGGGAACAGAGATAGAGAGGGAGGAGTGTGGAGAGAGATAGAGAGGGGAGAGAGGAGAGGGGGACAGAGATAGAGAGGGAGGGAACAGAGATAGAGAGGGAGGAGTGTGGAGAGAGAATGAGAGAGGAGAGGGGAGAGAGGAGGGGGGACAGAGATAGAGAGGGAGGGAACAGAGATAGAGAGGGAGGGAACAGAGATAGAGAGGGAGGAGTGTGGAGCGAGATAGAGAGAGAAGAGGGGAGAGAGGAGAGGGGGACAGAGATAGAGAGGGAGGGAACAGAGATAGAGAGGGAGGGAACAGAGATAGAGAGGGAGGAGTGTGGAGAGAGATAGAGAGAGGAGAGGGGAGAGAGGAGGGGGGACAGAGATAGAGAGGGAGGGAACAGAGATAGAGAGGGAGGGAACAGAGATAGAGAGAGGAGCGGGGAGAGAGGAGAGGGGGACAGAGATAGAGAGGGAGGGAACAGAGATAGAGAGGGAGGAGTGTGGAGAGAGAATGAGAGAGGAGAGGGGAGAGAGGAGGGGGAACAGAGATAGAGAGGGAGGGAACAGAGATAGAGAGGGAGGGAACAGAGATAGAGAGGGAGGAGTGTGGAGCGAGATAGAGAGAGAAGAGGGGAGAGAGGAGAGGGGGACAGAGATAGAGAGGGAGGGAACAGAGATAGAGAGGGAGGGAACAGAGATAGAGAGGGAGGAGTGTGGAGAGAGATAGAGAGGGGAGAGAGGAGAGGGGGACAGAGATAGAGAGGGAGGGAACAGAGATAGAGAGGGAGGAGTGTGGAGAGAGATAGAGAGAGGAGAGGGGAGAGAGGAGGGGGACAGAGATAGAGAGGGAGGGAACAGAGATAGAGAGGGAGGAGTGTGGAGAGAGATAGAGAGAGTAGAGGGGAGAGAGGAGGGGGGACAGAGATAGAGAGGGAGGAGGGAGGAGCGGGGAGAGAGATAGAGAGAGGAGGGGGGATAGAGATAGGGAACGAGAAGCAGGGAGAGAGATAGAGGAGAGGGGAGAGAGGAGGGGGGCAGATATAGAGTGGAAGGGGTGAGAGAGATGGAATAAGAGGAGGGGGAGAGCATAGGAGGGGAAAGAGAGAGGAGGGGAGAGAGAGATGGAGGAAGGGGAGGGGGAGACAGATACACAGAGATGAGGGATGAGAGAGATAAAGAGAGAGCGATGGAGAGAGAGAGATGGATAGAGGGGAGAGAGGGGGAAAGAGAGATGGAGAAAGAGGAGGGGGAGACAGATACACAGAGATGAGGGATGAGAGAGATAGAGATGGGGGGGGAGAGAGTGATGGACAGAGAGAGGGGAGAGAGGGGGAGGGGGAGAGAGGGGAGAAAGGGAAGAGGGAGAAAGAGAGACAGGGAGAGAGGGGGGAGAGTGAGGGAGGGGGAGAGAGAGAGGGACAGAGAGAGAGGGAGAGGGGGAGAGAGAGAGGGTAGAAAGACAGGGGGAGAGAGATGGAGGAGACAGAGGGGGAGACAGAGATAGACACAGAGAGGGGAGAGAAAGAGGTCAAGATGGATGAACATCTCTCCGGAATACTCCGCATCACTACATCAAGGGTGTGGGCAGACATTGACCACTTGTGCAAGCAAAAATAATGCCAGGCATCTCAATAAATCAACATAGTGACGGGAAAGTAAGTTCAATTGGTCTTATTTAATGTATGTTCACAAAATAAAGCATTAATTAAATGTAAAAATAATTTCTAATACCATTATCTTTCTGAAATTTGCTCACCGGCCCCCTATGTAGAAAATAAATTGTAATGTGGCCCCTCACGGGAAAAGACTGGACACCCCTTCTATGCAGCAATAGTCCAGCCCATTCTCAAAAACTCAGTCATCTGAGGCAACCTGCCTTGTTTGCAGCAGAACCTTCTGGGCGCAAAGCGGCCTTAGCAGACACCTATATACCTATTGGAGCAAGAACATGGTGTCTGTGGTTCTGGGAACTGTTTGAAGAACATCATCTAGCATTTTATGCTCACAGGCTGGTATGTGTTGGTTGACCAATCCTGTTTTAGTTCTGTGACAAAGGATGCTGGGGAATAGCAAGCCTGGGGATCAGTCGGGTTCCTCCGTCTCATTCTGACACCCGGGATCCCAGTCGTCGCGATTCTGCTGCCGACCGTCAGACACATTTTAGTGAGCAACAGGGGGCGCAGGAGACTCCGGGCTCCAAACAGTAGGGAGAGTCGCAGATACCCAGAGATGGAGAGCTGAAGGAAATCCATCATTCTACGGTTTGTTACCTTGGGGAATTTCATACTTTTAGGGACAACATGAATGGTTTATTCTATATGGGGTCCTGATGTATTGGATGGGGTTTAGGACAGTTTTTCTACAAACTACATGCAAGAAACGGCGTTTACACTGCAGCTCCTGACTTGCTGCACAAATACTTGTATTTATGCCATGACCCAGGCTAAATTCAGACAGGACAGAAGCATGTGGTGACCCAACCCTTTAGCTCTCATTGAAATCAAGCTCGCATCAGAAATTAATCCTGCCCCCGGGGTCACTGATACAGACACAGTGGGGGTCAGTCTGCTCTCCTCTGGTCTGAGGGAGTGCCGCACCATCAGAGGGTCAGTACTGAGGGAGCGCCGCACTTTCGCGGGGTGGGGGGGGGGTCAGTGCCGAGGGAGCGCCGCACTGTCGGAGTATCAATGTTTCGTACGAGATGGTAAACGGAGGGCCCTGTCTGTTCTCTCAGGGATCTTGACGGAGGAGAGAGAGAGAAATGGGGAGGTTTAGGGAGGGACTTCCAGAGCTTCGGGGCCCAAATGCAGTCGCCAATTGTGGAGGGTGATGGGGGGGGCAATGTGGGAGGCCCATCGGATGGATATATTTATTGCCCATCCCTAATTGCCCCTTGAGAAGCTGGTGGTGGGCTGCCTTCTTGAACTGCTGCAGTCCGCGTGGGGTAGATACACCCAGGGCGCAGCTAGGGAGGGAGTTCCGGGAGAAAAGCAAACAGTCGCCGGAAGTCGATTTAAGATGAGGAAAGAACTGGTTTCACCCCCTCACTCTGCTGGCCTCACTCTGTCTCTTTCAAGGGAGCAGGGAAGGAGGGGAAACATCGCTGGCGTCTCCGGGGAGGACTAGTCATTTGGCGTTGATACGTTGCCGGTTGGTGTGGTGTCCTCGGAGGTTGCCGGGGTGATGGGGTTGCTTGCTTCCTCACCGTCATCGCACAACTTATCCCTGAAATTCCTCTTGAAGAATCCAATCTGCCAGAGAAACACGGAAAGGAAACGGGATAAATAAACCGAGAGACCGGAAGGGGGCGGATCAACCGCCAGCCGCTATCCACCCACGGCCAATCCGCATTTGAGCTTCGCTCCCTCAGTACAGACCCTCTGACAATGTGGCACTCCCTCAGTACTGACCCTCCGACAGCGCGGCGCTCCCTCGGCACTGACCCTCCGACAGTATTCAGCTCACCTTGTAGAACACGAAGATTATGATGATCAGTACCAGGAACCCAGCTATACTGCTGCCGATCACGTACGGCAATTTGTTCACGTAGACGTGGAACTCAATTTCAGTCAGTGCCTGGGGAAGGAAATCGCGAGGAAGAGTAAACATTGGGAAAGTCCGTTCTGACAAGCCGCACGGGGAGACAGAGTCGGTTGTGTCACGTGACCCCCGCCCCCCCCCACCACCCCTTGTCCCCACTTCCTTTTAACGCCAACCCACCGGAATGGGGGTGACGACGTAGGTCAGTCTCGTGCTGACTGAATGACGGAACGAGGGGGCGGGGGCTGAATGGGCCCTCCTGGTGTTCCCGTGTGTCACAGACCCGAGAGGGGACTGAACCGGGCCTCCTCCACGGTGGGAATCCGGAAACGGCACAGTGCGAGGTAATTACCCGGACCCGATGGCTCGCGGAAGAATAGACGTCAATGAACTTCCTCTGGTCCAATGAGATGTAGGCCTCGCTCGCGACCACTATCTTGGCACCACTCGTAGCCATCTGTTGAAGGAAAGGAACATGCATGCTCAGGAACATAGGACCAGAAGGCCATTCGGCCCCTCGTGCCTGCTCCCCCGTTCAATAAGATCGTGGCTCTCCCAATATCCCTACATTCCCTCGGTGGCCAAAAATCTTGAATCTACGCATTTGCTATGTTCAAACCTCATGCTCATATATTACCCCCAATCCCATGAGCCCGAATATTATGTAACGACCTCTTGTTTGGCCCCTCATTGAATACCTTTTGAAAATCTCAATATATGACATCTACTGGTTCCCCCTTATCTACCCTACCAGTTACAACCTCTGAAAACTCAAACACAATTTCCCTTTCAGGAGTTTCTGTGGACTCTTGCCTAACCAGGATTTGATTCATCGAGGATCTCGCTTGCCACACCTGTTTCATAACGGTCTCGTACCTTTCCCAATGACCGGGCTGATCCGATCAAGCTGAAGAGGACGGAAGCGTTGCGGTCCAAGACACGAATGCGACAGAAGATGGTACTCCAAGTGACGGCAGCCGTGTCCTGTGGGAGAAAGAGAAATTGGAAGGGCTTGCAGTGCTCCAGGACGTGACAAAGCCCCTCGCAGCCAATGAGGGACTTTGCTGACGTGTGCCCACGGCCGTAATGTAGCAAAAAACGCAGCAGCCAATCGGCGAACAGCAAGATCCCACAAACAGCAATGTGACGGTGGCCATTTGCTGCGCTTCCCTATTCTGGCCCTCCCTCGGCACTGGCACCATTGACCGCCCTCTCCCGTGAAGTGAAGGAGAATAATTTGGCCACCCCGTCTCGCCGTTCATGGGATCTTGCTTTGTACAAAGAAAAGGAGAGAGAGAGAAAGAGAGGCGGAGAGGTTTAGGGAGGGAATCCCAGAGCTTAGGGATACCAGAGCCGAGAGACGCTGAGATTCCGCGGAGCGAGGGGACCCACCCCAGCGGGCTGGCCTGTCGTCTGGCCGGTGCCCCGTCTTGCTTCGCCAGTTTCCACACAGTCTGAGGCCCCGTCCTGGAGGGAAAGAAGACAATAGCTTCAACCAAAATGCCAAGAGCACATTCCTCACGGCAGCGGATCGGGGCTGGGCGCTGGTACTTACCGGCTGGATAAGGATCCCGTTGGTTAGCTCCCACCTGACGATGCCAGCCACGTCCTTGGGAACGTTGAATGTCACATTAACGGGGAGGCCGCGATCTCCCAGGTTTTCCACCTGCGGTGTAAAGAATGGAAGGCGAGCAGGGTGAAGGTCTCCGAGCACAGATCCGCGACCAATAACAGCAGAGGAGAACAGCCCCACTTTCTCCGAACTCTCTGCATCACCACACTCCCTCACCCGAGGAACCATTCTCCCGAATCTTTGACAGCGCACCAGTGTTTTTATAAAGATTCGCGAGAACCTCCACCTGCGTAACATCGCCCGACTCCGCCCCCACCCCCCCCCCCCCCCCCGCTCTCCCTGTCTCAGCTCATCGGCTGCTGAAACCCTCATCCGTGCCTTCGTTCACCTCTGGCCTCGACCCGTTCCGACGCTCTCCCCGGCTGCTCTCCCACATTCCACCCTCCGGAAACTTCAGCTCAACCCAAAACTCCCGCTGATCCCCCTCCCCCGTGTCCGAACTCGCACCGAGTCCCCGTTCACCCGTCACCCCCCCCCCCCCCCGTGCTCGCTGACCGACACCGGCCCCCGGTCCGGTAACACCTCGATTTTAAAATTCTCATCCTCGTTTTCAAATCCCTCCATGGCCACTCACTCCCCCCTCCCTATCTCTGTAAACTCCTCCAGTCCCTACAACCCTCCCTATCTCTGTAACCTCCTCCAGACCCCAACAACCCTCCCTATCTCGAGAACCTCCTCCAGCCACTACACCCCTCCCTATCTCTGTAACCTCCTCCAGTCCCGACAACCCTCCCTATCTCTATAACCTCCTCCAGTCCCGACAACCCTCCCTATCTCTATAACCTCCTCCAGTCCCTACAACCCTCCCTATCTCTGTAACCCCCTCCAGCCCCTACGACCCTCCCTATCTCTGTAACCCCCTCCAGCTCCTACGACCCTCCCTATCTCTGTAACCTCCTCCAGTCCCCACAACCCTCCCTATCTCTGTAACCTCCTCCAGTCCCAACAACCCTCCCTCTCTCTGTAACCTCCTCCAGTCCCCACAACCCTCCCTATCTCTGTAACCTCCTCCAGTCCCTACAACCCTCCCTATCTCTATAACCTCCTCCTGTCCCTACAACCCTCCCTATCTCTGTAACCCCTTCCAGCCCCTATGACCCTCCCTATCTCTGTAACCCCCTCCAGCCCCTACGACCCTCCCTATCTCTGTAACCTCCTCCAGCCCCGACGACCCTCCCTATCTCTGTAACCTCCTCCAGCCCCGACGACCCTCCGAGATCTCTGCACTCCTCCAATTCCGGCCTTTTGACCATCCCCCGATTCCCATCGCTCCACCATTGGCGGCCGTGCCTTTACCTGCCTGGGGCCCCGAGCTCTGGAATTCCCTCCCCAAACCTCTCCGCCTCCCTCTCTCCTCCTTCAAGACCAACCGCCTTGACCAAGCAGTTGCTTGCTCGTCACTAACATCCCCTCACGCGCCCAGCTGTGGAGGGGAGCTGGGTAATTCCTTTTCCTGTTAAGCGCGCGATCACCAGTGCGAGCTTCGGGACTTGTACGTACTTTGTAAACGTGTTTTATCGTCCTTTGTTCCTCCTTGCCATCATGGAGGCTAATGTAACGAGTGTAGCCCACTCTGAAGAGAGAGGAAGAGAGAGAGAGAGAAGAAAGTCACAACTGATGGAGGTTGTTAAAAATGGCCGCCTCCCGCGACTGCCGAGCCCGCCAAGAGTCATCTCCCACCCTCACTCCTTCCCTCAGCATGCAGACTCAGAACAGGAAGAGCACGAGGCCATTCGGCCCCTCGGGCCTGCTACCCCATTCCGAGGCTGACGTTCCACCTCACCTCGACCCTCTCATTAATTCTCTTTCGGGGCCCCAAAGTCGAACAAATCGTGCCGAACCCCATGCAGAACTACACCAGTCAACGCCTTACCTGGAAATGATTATTTTAACGGCGTACTGCACGGGAACGGTCTCCGTGTGCGAACTGTGGGTCAGGACCCTCAACTCATTGTCACTACAAGAAGAATTTCAGAAAGAATTATATCCCACTTAGGCACGGGGGTTAGATACAGAGTAAAGCTCCCTCTACACTGTTCGCCATCAAACACTCCCAGGACAGGTACAGTACGGGGGTTAGATACAGAGTAAAGCTCCCTCTACACTGTCCCCATCAAACACTCCCAGGACAGGTACAGTACGGGGGTTAGATACAGAGTAAAGCTCCCTCTACACTGTTCGCCATCAAACACTCCCAGGACAGGTACAATACGGGGGTTAGATACAGAGTAAAGCTCCCTCTACACTGTCCCCCATCAAACACTCCCAGGACAGGTACAGTACGGGGGTTAGATACAGAGTAAAGCTCCCTCTACACTGTCCCCCATCAAACACTCCCAGGACAGGTACAGTACGGGGGTTAGATACAGAGTAATGCTCCCTCTACACTGTCCCCCATCAAACACTCCCAGGACAGGTACAGTACGGGGTTAGATACAGAGTAAAGCTCCCTCTACACTGTCCCCATCAAACACTCCCAGGACAGGTACAGTACGGGGGTTAGATACAGAGTAAAGCTCCCTCTACACTGTCCCCATCAAACACTCCCAGGACAGGTACAGTACAGGGTTAGATACAGAGTAAAGCTCCCTCTACACTGTCCCCCATCAAACACTCCCCAGGACAGGTACAGTACGGGGGTTAGATACAGAGTAAAGCTCCCTCTACACTGTCCCCCATCAAACACTCCCCAGGACAGGTACAGTACTGGGGTTAGATACAGAGTAAAGCTCCCTCTACACTGTCCCCCATCAAACACTCCCCGGGACAGGTACAGTACGGGGGTTAGATACAGAGTAAAGCTCCCTCTACACTGTCCCCCATCAAACACTCCCAGGACAGGTACAGTACGGGGGTTAGATACAGAGTAAAGCTCCCTCTACACTGTCCCCCATCAAACACTCCCAGGACAGGTACAGTACGGGGGTTAGATACAGAGTAAAGCTCCCTCTACACTGTCCCCCATCAAACACTCCCAGGACAGGTACAGTACGGGGGGTTAGATACAGAGTAAAGTTCCCTCTACACTGTCCCCATCAAACACTCCCCAGGACAGGTACAGTACGGAGGTTAGATACAGAGTAAAGCTCCCTCTACACTGTCCCCATCAAACACTCCCCAGGACAGGTACAGTACGGGGGTTAGATACAGAGTAAATCCCCCTAATCTCCACCCCTGCACCCTCATAATAAACCGCACCCTCTCCCCACCATCCTCGCGACAGACCGAGAGCAGGAACTCATCGATCCGACCAGGCGTGGAGCGAGTGACCTACCTTTTCCCCTCTGCTCGAATCGAAACACGGTCCTCCCAGTTTGCGTGATCCGAGATTTCGAAAGTCACAATGAAGCTTGCCTTTAAAACAAAAAATAAAACGCACGCACACAAAGGCTAGAGAATTAGAAGTAGACACTGGAGGAGGCCATTCGGCCCCACGTGCCCGCTGCCCCATTCAATACGATCACCGATGATTTACTATCTCGACTCCGCCTTCTCGCGCTCTCCCCATGTCCCTTCATTCACTTAGTGTTCCCAAATATCTCTCCATCTCCGTCTTGAATATACTAAACGACGGATCATCCACAGCTGTCTGGGGTTGAGAATTCCAAAGATTCACCAGCCTCCGAGTACAGAAATTTCTACCCATCTCAGTCCAAGACGTCCGAGCCCTTATCCTGAGACTCAGACTCGGGGGAGGGGGCTGAATGGCCTCCTCCCCTGCCCATGCCGGGTGGGAGGAACTCAGCAGTGTTGAAGATGTTAGTAAGCTTTGCGGCCTACCTTGCCCTCACTCCGAAAGATGGGATGACTGATGTTGCAGAGGAAGATCCCAGTTCCGTTCCCAGTTGAGTTGAGGCTGGAGGCGCAGTTGACTTGAATTGTCTGAGGGAAGACGAGGGTACAGGATTCTACTCAACTCCGTTCCTTTAGCGCTTGCGACTCCTCAGATACTGAAGCAGTCCGTGTAGAAATGCAGCAAGACCTGGACAATATCCAGGCTTGGGCTGATAAGTGGCAAGTAACACAAGGGCCAGGCAATGACCATCTCCAACAAGAGAGAATCTAACCATCTCCCCTTGATATTCAATGGCATTACCATCTCTGAATCCCCCACTATCAACATCCTGGGGGTTACCATTGACCAGAAACTGAACTGGACCAGCCATATAAATACTGTGACTACAAGAGCAGGTCAGAGGCTGGGAATTCTGCAGTGAGTAACTCACCTCCTGACTCCCCAAAGCCTGTCCACCATCTACAAGGCACAAGTCAGGAGTGTGATGGAATACTCTCCACTTGCCTGGATGGGTGCAGCTCCAACAACACTCAGGAAGCTCGACACCATCCGGGACAAAGCAGTCCGCTTGATTGGCAACCCATCTACAAACATTCACTCCCTCCACCACCGACACACAGTGACAGCAGTGTGTACCATCTACAAGATGCACTGCAGCAACTCACCAAGTCTCCTTAGACAGCGCCGCCCAAACCCGCGACCTCTACCAACTAGAAGGACAAGGGCAGCAGATGCATGGGAACACCACCACCTGCAAGTCCCCCTCCGAGTCACACACCATCCTGACTTGGAACTATATCGGTCTTCACAGCAGCTATCATGGATTAGATGGGCTGAATGGCTAAGGAAGCATGGGCACAAGTTGGGGGAGGGGGTTACCTGCGGGTTGGTGAGCTTTCTGAACTGCAAGCCGGGTGGGTGATAAAGCGTCAGCACAGTCTTGTAGGAATCTTCACCGAGGTTTTCCAGGGAGACATGGATCTCAGCGATGGCGGAATTCCCCACCAGGAGACTCTTCATCCTGCCCAGGTCGGGAAGGGAAAGGATCAAAGATCGGAGATGGGAGAGGGGGAGGCGGAGGGAGACAGGACGTGGAGGAAAAGGATACGACAAACATCTCACCATCACACTCCTCCGTTCCACCTCCCTCCCTCATTCTATCCCGCTCTCCCCCCTCCCGAGCACAAACACCCTCACCCCTCCCTAGCCCTCTGCCACTCTCCCCCTCCCTTCCTAGCCCCCACCGCCTCTCCCACTCCATCCCTAAAACCCTAACCCCTCGTTCCCTAATACACCACCCCCCGCACTCTGCGTACCCCTGCCTCACCGTCTTCCCCTCTCCCCTTCCCTAATCCTCTCCCTCCTCTCCCCCTCCCTCCTTAATGCCCTCCCTCACACCCCCCACCCTCCCTTATCCCCTCTCTCCCTGCCTGCCCAAAGCCCTCGGCCTCTCCGCCTTCCTTGCCCACATCCCTCTCACTGGCCGCCCTCCTTGGCACTGGGCGCCCCCCCCCCCCCACGTTCAGTGAGATAACCGGGCGGTGTGCGGAACCTCACAATCCCGGGACTGACGCCCCTCTCCTTCTCTCCTGCACCCTGTGCCGAACACAGAAGAGCCACCTACCCTCCGAGGTGAAAGGTCACGTTGAGGTTATCTTTGCACAGGTCATCTTCACCACAATTCTTCTCCACGGGCAGCTGAAAGGAAGGCAGACACCATTAACACAGCCCGTGTTGGATCCTTGTTGCTCACAGCCACCAGTCTCTATCGGGTCACCAGCAACAACCAGGACAACCCAAAACCCTTCATAGTCAATCACGAGCGTTGCTGAAGTTGAAATGGAGGGGATGCGGCAGCCAATTTTCACACAGCAAGATCAAACACACACAACAATGTGACAATGACCCAGATCATCCATTTGTATTTTAGTGATGTTGGTCGAGGGATAGATCTCAGGCCCAGGACACGGGGGAAAAACTCCCTCCACACCGCAATCCCCGCTCTTCTTCCAATAGTGGGTCCGGAGCTGTACACAGTGCTCCCAGTGTGGTCCAACCAGACCAGAACCGTACACAGTGCTCCCAGTGTGGTCCAACCACTCCGGAACTGTACACAGAGCTCCCAGTGTGGTCCAACCAGACCGGAACAGTACACAGTGCTCCCAGTGTGGTCCAACCAGACCGGAACTGTACACAGTGCTCCCAGTGTGGTCCAACCAGACCAGAACCGTACACAGTGCTCCCAGTGTGGTCCAACCACTCCGGAACTGTACACAGAGCTCCCAGTGTGGTCCAACCAGACCGGAACAGTACACAGTGCTCCCAGTGTGGTCCAACCAGACCAGAACAGTACACAGTGCTCCCAGTGTGGTCCAACCAGACCAGAACCGTACACAGTGCTCCCAGTGTGGTCCAACCACTCCGGAACTGTACACAGAGCTCCCAGTGTGGTCCAACCAGACCAGAACCGTACACAGTGCTCCCAGTGTGGTCCAACCACTCCGGAACTGTACACAGAGCTCCCAGTGTGGTCCAACCAGACCAGAACCGTACACAGTGCTCCCAGTGTGGTCCAACCACTCCGGAACCGTACACAGTGCTCCCAGTGTGGTCCAACCAGACAAGAACCGTACACAGAGCTCCCAGTGTGGTCCAACCAGACCGGAACAGTACACAGAGCTCCCAGTGTGGTCCAACCACTCCAGAACTGTACACAGAGCTCCCAGTGTGGTCCAACCAGACCGGAACAGTACACAGTGCTCCCAGTGTGGTCCAACCAGACCAGAACTGTACACAGTGCTCCCAGAGTGGTCCAACCAGACCGGAACTGTACACAGTGCTCCCAGTGTGGTCCAACCAGACCAGAACTGTACACAGTGCTCCCAGTGTGGTCCAACCAGACCGGAACTGTACACAGTGCTCCCAGTGTGGTCCAACCAGACCGGAACTGTACACAGTGCTCCCAGTGTGGTCCAACCAGATCGGAACTGTACACAGTGCTCCCAGTGTGGTCCAACCAGACCAGAACTGTACACAGTGCTCCCAGTGTGGTCCAACCAGATCGGAACTGTACACAGTGCTCCCAGTGTGGTCCAACCAGACCGGAACTGTACACAGTGCTCCCAGTGTGGTCCAACCAGACCGGAACTGTACACAGTGCTCCCAGTGTGGTCCAACCAGACCGGAACTGTACACAGTGCTCCCAGTGTGGTCTAACCAGACCAGAACTGTACACAGTGCTCCAAGTGTGGTCTAACCAGACCAGAACAGCACACAGTGCTCCGAGTGTGGTCTAACTAGACTGGAACTGTACACAGTGCTCCGAGTGTGGTCTAACCAGACCAGAACTGTACACAGTACTTCGAGTTCGGTCGAACTAGACCAGAACTGTACACAGTGCTCCGAGTGTGGTCGAACCAGACAGGAACTGTACACAGTGCTCCGAGTGTGATCTAACCAGACTGGAACTGTACACAGTGCTCCCAGTGTGGTCTAACCAGATCGGAACTGTACAAAGTGCTCCGAGTGCGGTCTAACCAGACCGGAACTGTACACAGTGCTCCGAGTGTGGTCGAACCAGACAGGAACTGTACACAGTGCTCCGAGTGTGGTCTAACCAGACCGGAACTGTACACAGTGATCCGAGTGTGGTCTAACCAGATCGGAACTGTACAAAGTGCTCCGAGTGCGGTCTAACCAGACCGGAACTGTACACAGTGATCCGAGTGTGGTCTAACCAGATCGGAACTGTACAAAGTGCTCCGAGTGCGGTCTAACCAGACCGGAACTGTACACAGTGCTCCGAGTGTGGTCTAACCAGACCGGAACTGTACACAGTGCTCCGAGTGTGGTCTAACCAGACCGGAAGTGTACACAGTGCTCCGAGTGTGGTCGAACCAGACCGGAACTGTACACAGTGCTCCGAGTGTGGTCTAACCAGACCGGAACTGTTCACAGTGCTCAGAGTGTGGTCTAACCAGACCAGAACTGTACACAGTGCTCCCAGTGTGGTCTAACCAGACCAGAACTGTACACAGTGCTCCGAGTGTGGTCTAACCAGACCGGAACTGTACACAGTGTTCTGTGTGTGGTCTAACCAGACCGGAACTGTACACAGTGCTCCGAGTGTGGTCTAACCAGACCGGAACTGTACACAGTGCTCCGAGTGCGGTCTAACGAGACCGGAACTGTACACAGTGCTCCCAGTGTGGTCTAACCAGACCGGAACTGTACACAGTGCTCCGGGTGTGGTCTAACCAGATCGGAACTGTACACCGTGCTCCGAGTGTGGTCTAACCAGACCGGAACTGTACACAGTGCTCTGAGTGTGGTCTAACCAGACCGGAAATGTACACAGTGCTCCGAATGTGGTCTAACCAGACCGGAACTGTACACAGTGCTCCGAGTGTGGTCTAACCAGACCGGAACTGTACACAGTGCTCCCAGTGTGGTCTCACCAGAATGGAACTGTACACAGTGCTCCGAGTGTGGTCTAACCAGACCGGAACTGTACACAGTGCTCCGAGGGTGGTCTAACCAGACCGGAACTGTACACAGTGCTCCCAGTGTGGTCTAACCAGACCGGAACTGTACACAGTGCTCCCAGTGTGGTCCAACCAGACCAGAACAGTACACAGTGCTCCCAGTGTGGTCCAACCAGACCAGAACTGTACACAGTGCTCCCAGTGTGGTCCAACCAGACCGGAACTGTACACAGTGCTCCGAGTGTGGTCTAACCAGACCTGAACTGTACACAGTGCTCCGAGTGTGATCTAACCAGACCGGAAATGTACACAGTGCTCCGAGAGTGGTCTAACCAGACCAGAACTGTACACAGTGCTCCGAGTGTGGTCTAACCAGACCGGAACTGTACACAGTGCTCCGAGTGTGGTCTAACCAGACCGTAACTGTAAACAGTGCTCCGAGTGTGGTCTAACCAGACCGGAACAGTACACAGAGCTCCCAGTGTGGTCCAACCAGACCAGAACCGTACACAGTGCTCCCAGTGTGGTCCAACCACTCCGGAACCGTACACAGTGCTCCCAGTGTGGTCCAACCAGACCAGAACCGTACACAGAGCTTCCAGTGTGGTCCAACCAGACCGGAACAGTACACAGAGCTCCCAGTGTGGTCCAACCAGACCAGAACCGTACAGAGTGCTCCCAGTGTGGTCCAACCACTCCGGAACTGTACACAGTGCTCCCAGTGTGGTCCAACCAGACCGGAACAGTACACAGTGCTCCCAGTGTGGTCCAACCAGACCAGAACTGTACACAGTGCTCCCAGTGTGGTCCAACCAGACCAGAACCGTACACAGTGCTCCCAGTGTGGTCCAACCACTCCGGAACTGTACACAGAGCTCCCAGTGTGGTCCAACCACTCCGGAACTGTACACAGAGCTCCCAGTGTGGTCCAACCAGACCGGAACAGTACACAGTGCTCCCAGTGTGGTCCAACCAGACCAGAACTGTACACAGTGCTCCCAGTGTGGTCCAACCAGACCAGAACTGTACACAGTGCTCCCAGTGTGGTCCAACCAGACCAGAACCGTACACAGTGCTCCCAGTGTGGTCCAACCACTCCGGAACTGTACACAGAGCTCCCAGTGTGGTCCAACCAGACCGGAGCTGTACACAGTGCTCCCAGTGTAGTCCAACCAGACCGGAACAGTACACAGTGCTCCCAGTGTGGTCCAACCAGACCAGAACTGTACACAGTGCTCCCAGTGTGGTCCAACCAGACCGGAACTGTACACAGTGCTCCCAGTGTGGTCCAACCAGACCGGAACTGTACACAGTGCTCCCAGTGTGGTCCAACCAGATCGGAACTGTACACAGTGCTCCCAGTGTGGTCCAACCAGACCGGAACTGTACACAGTGCTCCCAGTGTGGTCCAACCAGATCGGAACTGTACACAGTGCTCCCAGTGTGGTCCAACCAGACCGGAACTGTACACAGTGCTCCCAGTGTGGTCCAACCAGACCGGAACTGTACACAGTGCTCCCAGTGTGGTCTAACCAGATCGGAACTGTACACAGTGCTCCCAGTGTGGTCTAACCAGACCAGAACTGTACACAGTGCTCCCAATGTGGTCCAACCAGACCGGAACTGTACACAGTGCTCCCAGTGTGGTCTAACCAGATCGGAACTGTACACAGTGCTCCCAGTGTGGTCTAACCAGACCAGAACAGCACACAGTGCTCCGAGTGTGGTCTAACTAGACTGGAACTGTACACAGTGCTCCGAGTGTGGTCTAACCAGACAGGAACTGTACACAGTGCTCCGAGTGTGATCTAACCAGACTGGAACTGTACACAGTGCTCCCAGTGTGGTCTAACCAGATCGGAACTGTACACAGTGCTCCCAGTGTGATCTAACCAGATCGGAACTGTACAAAGTGCTCCGAGTGCGGTCTAACCAGACCGGAACTGTACACAGTGCTCCCAGTGTGGTCGAACCAGACAGGAACTGTACACAGTGCTCCAAGTGTGGTCTAACCAGACCGGAACTGTACACAGTGATCCGAGTGTGGTCTAACCAGATCGGAACTGTACAAAGTGCTCCGAGTGCGGTCTAACCAGACCAGAACTGTACACAGTGATCCGAGTGTGGTCTAACCAGACCGGAACTGTACACAGTGCTCCGCGTGTGGTCTAACCAGACCGGAAGTGTACACAGTGCTCCGAGTGTGGTCGAACCAGACCGGAACTGTACACAGTGCTCCGAGTGTGGTCTAACCAGACCGGAACTGTTCACAGTGCTCAGAGTGTGGTCTAACCAGACCAGAACTGTACACAGTGCTCCCAGTGTGGTCTAACCAGACCAGAACTGTACACAGTGCTCCGAGTGTGGTCTAACCAGACCGGAACTGTACACAGTGTTCTGTGTGTGGTCTAACCAGACCGGAACTGTACACAGTGCTCCGAGTGTGGTCTAACCAGACCGGAACTGTACACAGTGCTCCGAGTGCGGTCTAACCAGACCGGAACTGTACACAGTGCTCCCAGTGTGGTCTAACCAGACCGGAATTGTACACAGTGCTCCGGGTGTGGTCTAACCAGATCGGAACTGTACACCGTGCTCCGAGTGTG
The DNA here is from genome assembly GCF_036365525.1 of Heterodontus francisci. Lineage (NCBI taxonomy): Eukaryota > Metazoa > Chordata > Chondrichthyes > Heterodontiformes > Heterodontidae > Heterodontus > Heterodontus francisci. The sequence goes on along the minus strand of NW_027141635.1, from coordinate 152,611 downwards.
GTCTAACCAGACCGGAACTGTACACAGTGCTCTGAGTGTGGTCTAACCAGACCGGAACTGTACACAGTGCTCCGAATGTGGTCTGACCAGACCGGAACTGTACACAGTGCTCCCAGTGTGGTCCAACCAGACCAGAACTGTACACAGTGCTCCCAGTGTGGTCCAACCAGACCAGAACTGTACACAGTGCTCCCAGTGTGGTCCAACCAGACCAGAACCGTACACAGTGCTCCCAGTGTGGTCCAACCACTCCAGAACTGTACACAGAGCTCCCAGTGTGGTCCAACCAGACCGGAGCTGTACACAGTGCTCCCAGTGTGGTCCAACCAGACCGGAACAGTACACAGTGCTCCCAGTGTGGTCCAACCAGACCAGAACTGTACACAGTGCTCCCAGTGTGGTCCAACCAGACCAGAACCGTACACAGTGCTCCCAGTGTGGTCCAACCACTCCGGAACTGTACACAGAGCTCCCAGTGTGGTCCAACCAGACCGGAACAGTACACAGTGCTCCCAGTGTGGTCCAACCAGACCAGAACTGTACACAGTGCTCCCAGAGTGGTCCAACCAGACCGGAACTGTACACAGTGCTCCCAGTGTGGTCCAACCAGACCAGAACTGTACACAGTGCTCCCAGTGTGGTCCAACCAGACCGGAACTGTACACAGTGCTCCCAGTGTGGTCCAACCAGATCGGAACTGTACACAGTGCTCCCAGTGTGGTCCAACCAGACCGGAACTGTACACAGTGCTCCCAGTGTGGTCCAACCAGATCGGAACTGTACACAGTGCTCCCAGTGTGGTCCAACCAGACCGGAACTGTACACAGTGCTCCCAGTGTGGTCCAACCAGACCGGAACTGTACACAGTGCTCCCAGTGTGGTCTAACCAGATCGGAACTGTACACAGTGCTCCCAGTGTGGTCTAACCAGACCAGAACTGTACACAGTGCTCCAAGTGTGGTCTAACCAGACCAGAACAGCACACAGTGCTCCGAGTGTGGTCTGACTAGACTGGAACTGTACACAGTGCTCCGAGTGTGGTCTAACCAGACCGGAACTGTACACAGTGCTCCGAGTGTGATCTAACCAGACCGGAACTGTACACAGTGCTCCCAGTGTGGTCTAACCAGATCGGAACTGTACAAAGTGCTCCGAGTGCGGTCTAACCAGACCGGAACTGTACACAGTGCTCCGAGTGTGATCTAACCAGACCGGAACTGTACACAGTGATCCGAGTGTGGTCTAACCAGACCGGAACTGTACACAGTGCTCCGAGTGTGGTCTAACCAGATCAGAACTGTACACAGTGCTCCGAGTGTGGTCTAACCAGACCGGAACTGTACACAGTGCTCAGAGTGTGGTCTAACCAGATCGGAACTGTACAAAGTGCTCCGAGTGCGGTCTAACCAGACCGGAACTGTACACAGTGCTCCGAGTGTGGTCTAACCAGACCGGAACTGTACACAGTGCTCAGAGTGTGATCTAACCAGATCGGAACTGTACAAAGTGCTCCGAGTGCGGTCTAACCAGACCGGAACTGTACACAGTGCTCCGAGTGTGGTCTAACCAGACCGGAACTGTACACAGTGCTCCGAGTGTGGTCTAACCAGACCGGAACTGTACACAGTGCTCCGAGTGTGGTCTAACCAGACCGGAACTGTACACAGTGCTCCAAGTGTGGTCTAACCAGACCGGAACTGTTCACAGTGCTCAGAGTGTGGTCTAACCAGACCAGAACTGTACACAGTGCTCCCAGTGTGGTCTAACCAGACCAGAACTGTACACAGTGCTCCGAGTGTGGTCTAACCAGACCGGAACTGTACACAGTGTTCTGTGTGTGGTCTAACCAGACCGGAACTGTACACAGTGCTCCGAGTGTGGTCTAACCAGACCGGAACTGTACACAGTGCTCCGAGTGTGGTCTAACCAGACCGGAACTGTACACAGTGCTCCGAGTGTGGTCTAACCAGACCGGAACTGTACACAGTGCTCCAAGTGTGGTCTAACCAGACCGGAACTGTTCACAGTGCTCAGAGTGTGGTCTAACCAGACCAGAACTGTACACAGTGCTCCCAGTGTGGTCTAACCAGACCAGAACTGTACACAGTGCTCCGAGTGTGGTCTAACCAGACCGGAACTGTACACAGTGCTCCGAGTGTGGTCTAACCAGACCGGAACTGTACACAGTGCTCAGAGTGTGGTCTAACCAGACCGGAACTGTACACAGTGCTCCGAGTGTGGTCTAACCAGACCGGAACTGTACACAGTGCTCCGAGTGTGGTCTAACCAGACCGGAACTGTACACAGTGCTCCGAGTGTGGTCTAACCAGACCGGAACTGTACACAGTGCTCCGTGTGCGGTCTAACCAGACCGGAACTGTACACAGTGCTCCCAGTGTGGTCTAACCAGACCGGAACTGTACACAGTGCTCTGGGTGTGGTCTAACCAGATCGGAACTGTACACCGTGCTCCGAGTGTAGTCTAACCAGACCGGAACTGTACACAGTGCTCTGAGTGTGGTCTAACCAGACCGGAACTGTACACAGTGCTCCGAATGTGGTCTAACCAGACCGGAACTGTACACAGTGCTCCGAGTGTGGTCTAACCAGACCGGAACTGTACACAGTGCTCCCAGTGTGGTCTCACCAGAATGGAACTGTACACAGTGCTCCGAGTGTGGTCCAACCAGACCGGAACTGTACACAGTGCTCCCAGTGTGGTCTCACCAGAATGGAACTGTACACAGTGCTCCGAGTGTGGTCTAACCAGACCGGAACTGTACACAGTGCTCCCAGTGTGGTCTAACCAGACCGGAACTGTACACAGTGCTCCCAGTGTGGTCTAACCAGACCGGAACTGTACACAGTGCTCCGAGGGTGGTCTAACCAGACCGGAACTGTACACAGTGCTCCCAGTGTGGTCTAACCAGACCGGAACTGTACACAGTGCTCCGAGTGTGGTCGAACCAGACCGGAACTGTACACAGTGCTCCGAGTGTGGTCTAACCAGACCTGAACTGTACACAGTGCTCCGAGTGTGATCTAACCAGACCGGAAATGTACACAGTGCTCCGAGAGTGGTCTAACCAGACCAGAACTGTACACAGTGCTCCGAGTGTGGTCTAACCAGACCGGAACTGTACACAGTGCTCCGAGTGTGGTCTGACCAGACCGGAACTGTACAAAGTGCTCTGAGTGCGGTCTAAGCAGACCGGAACTGTACACAGTGCTCCGAGTGTGGTCTAACCAGACCGGAACTGTACACAGTGCTCCGAGTGTGGTCTAACCAGACCGGAACTGTACACAGTGCTCCGAGTGTGGTCTAACCAGACCGGAACTGTACACATTGCTCCAAGTGTGGTCTAACCAGACCAGAACTGTACACAGTGCTCCGAGTGTGGTCTAACCAGACCGGAACTGTACACAGTGTTCTGTGTGTGGTCTAACCAGACCGGAACTGTACACAGTGCTCAGAGTGTGATCTAACCAGACCGGAACTGTACACCGTGCTCCGAGTGTGGTCTAACCAGACCGGAACTGTACACAGTGCTCTGAGTGTGGTCTAACCAGACCGGAACTGTACACAGTGCTCCGAATGTGGTCTAACCAGACCGGAACTGTACACAGTGCTCCGAGTGTGGTCTAACCAGACCGGAACTGTACACAGTGCTCTGAGTGTGGTCTAACCAGACCGGAACTGTACACAGTGCTCAGAGTGTGGTCTAACCAGACCGGAACTGTACACAGTGCTCCGAGTGTGGTCGAACCAGACCGGAACTGTACACAGTGCTCCGAGTGTGGTCTAACCAGACCTGAACTGTACACAGTGCTCAGAGTGTGGTCTAACCAGATCAGAACTGTACACAGTGCTCCGAGTGTGATCTAACCAGACCGGAACTGTACACAGTGCTCCCAGTGTGGTCTAACCAGACCGGAACTGTACACAGTGCTCCCAGTGTGTTCTAACCAGACCAGAACTGTACACAGTGCTCCGAGTGTGGTCTAACCAGACCGGAACTGTACACAGTGCTCCGAGTGTGGTCTAACCAGACCGGAACTGTACACAGTGCTCCGAGTGTGATCTAACCAGACCGGAAATGTACACAGTGCTCCGAGAGTGGTCTAACCAGACCGGAACTGTACACAGTGCTCCGAGTGTGGTCTAACCAGACCAGAACTGTACACAGTGCTCCGAGAGTGGTCTAACCAGACCAGAACTGTACACAGTGCTCCGAGAGTGTTCTAACCAGACTCCAAGCTGGAGATTGACTAGTTTATTTTTGTCTTTGTGTCTTTTATCTCTGACCCCTCACCAATTTCGTGCTGCCTGCAAGTTTCGAAATTTGACTTCTAATTTGTTACTCCAAATCGCGGATTTAAATGTCTACCCCTCCTCTCTTGTCTTCCTCGAAACCGGGAAGGTGTGGAAAACCCAAACCCCCCACTCCCCCAAACTGTTCGGCCTTTCCCCAGAGGCTTACCAGCATGGAAAGCTGCTGGGCGCATCGCTCGTTCAGGATGGGCTGGAGATCCTTCGGCCCTTCGACTGGGAGAGGCGTCAACGCGAATTTGACCTGGACTTCGATGGGAGTGAGGTAGTCCTCGACGCAGCCCTGGGCAGGGATAACAAGAGGATGGTGAAGACTGCATCAGAATGCAGCCCCATCAAACGTAACACGCCACATGACTGGGACATTGGCCGTTTTTATGCCTACTATCATTCATGAAAAATACCGCCTGTGTCGTCCCTTTGAAAGACCTATCTGATTAATCCCACTCCCCCGCTCTTTCCCCCTTATCCCTGTAAATTTTTCCCCTTCCAGTATTTCTCCGATTCCCTCTTTTGACCCTCCCACCACTGGGAACAATTTCTCATTATTTACTCCGCCGAAACCCCTTCCTGATTTCAAACGCCCCGATTAAATCTCCTCTTAACCTTCTCCGCTCTACGGAGAACAATCCCAGCCTCTCCCAGTCTCTCCGCGTTAACTGAAGTCCCTCAATCCCTGGGACCATTCTGATCAATCTCCTCCGCACCCCCTCCGAGGCCCTGACATCCTTCCTGAAGTTTGGCAAGCGCAACTGGACGCAACACTCCATTCGGGGCCGATCCCAGTGTTTTACCAAGTGTTTACTATCACCTCCCTGCTTTTGTATGCTGTGCTTCTGTTTATAAAGCCCGGGATTCCGCAAGCTCATTTTCAATCATCTTCTCAACTTGTCCCGTCATCTTTAAAGATTTCTGGAGCTAACCCCCCTCCCCGTTGCCCCTCCACTCCCAGGTCTCTCTGTTCCTGCACCCACTTTACATTGGTACCCTTTGGTTTAACTTTTGGGGAGTTAACCCATGTTGTAGATGTGGGAATGTCTATGGGCGTTCGTGATACAGACGTCCAGAAGGCATTGAAATAAGTTCCCCATGAAAGACTTGGCGTGGGCTCGGAGACAGACCCTGGAGGTGGGTGGGGAGTGGCTTCGGAGGTGGGAGATCCTGGGACTGCAGTCCAATTGGCAGGATGTGTGGAGCAGTGGGATCTGTTCCTGGGGCCTGTTTTCCCTCGGGTGGAGGAGATGAAGGGGAGGGGATGATCCAATCGAGGAGTTTAAGATGGATCTGATTGGGTCAATCAAGAGGAAATATTTCCTCTGGCGGGCGGGGAAATTTGGAAATTCCAAAACAGGGATTGATAAATTTCAGTTAGGAAAGAGTATTAAGGGTGACATAGCTAAGGTGAGCAGATGGAGTTTAGAAAAACAGAGCTCCCAAAGGGGGAACTGAGTTACCATAGCCCCTGGTGCTCTCTGGGGCCTGCGGTTTAATTTAGGCCTGAGGCCTAGGCGTCACAGTATGACTGATCGTTGGGGCCTTCTCCCTCTCTGAGGCCTGGGGTTAAATTTAGGCCTTAGGCCTGAGGTGTGAGGCCTAGGCGTCACAGTATGACCGATCACTGGGGCCTTCTCCCTCTCTGGGGCCTGCGGTTTAATTTAGGCCTTAGGCCTGAAGCCTTGATGATACAATATGACCGATGGCGGGCTTCTCCTTCATCTCTGGGGCCTGTGGTTTAATTTAGGCCTTAGGCCTGAGGCCTAGGTGTCAAAGTATACAAAGAACAAAGAACAAAGAAAATTACAGCACAGGAACAGGCCCTTCGGCCCTCCAAGCCTGCGCCGATCCAGATCCTCTATCGAAACCTGTCGCTTATTTTCTAAGGGTCTGGATCTCTTTGCTTCCTGCCCCTTCATGTATCTGTCTAGATACATCTTAAAAGACGCTATCGTGCCCGCGTCTACCACCTCCGCTGGCAACGCGTTCCAGGCACCCACCATCCTCTGTGTAAAGAACTTTCCACGCATATCCCCCCTAAACTTTTCCCCTCTCACTTTGAACTCGTGTCCCCTAGTAATTGAAACCCCCACTCTGGGAAAAAGCTTCTTGCTATCCACCCTGTCTATACCTCTCATGATTTTGTACACCTCAATCAGGTCCCCCCTCAACCTCCGTCTTTCTAATGAAAATAATCCTAATCTACTCAACCTCTCTTCATAGCTAGCGCCCTCCATACCAGGCAACATCCTGGTGAACCTCCTCTGCACCCTCTCCAAAGCATCCACATCCTTTTGGTAATGTGGCGACCAGAACTGCATGCAGTATTCCAAATGTGGCTGAACCAAAGTCCTATACAACTGTAACATGACCTGCCAACTCTTGTACTCAATACCCCGTCCGATGAAGGAAAGCATGCCGTATGCCTTCTTGACCACTCTATTTACCTGCGTTGCCACCTTCAGGGAACAGTGGACCTGAACACCCAAATCTCTCTGTACATCAATTTTCCCCAGGACTTTTCCATTTATTGTATAGTTCACTCTTGAATTGGATCTTCCAAAATGCATCACCTCGCATTTGCCCTGATTGAACTCCATCTGCCATTTCTCTGCCCAACTCTCCAATCTATCTATATTCTGCTGTATTCTCTGACAGTCCCCTTCACTATCTGCTACTCCACCAATCTTAGTGTCGTCTGCAAACTTGCTAATCAGTCCACCTATACTTTCCTCCAAATCATTAATGTATATCACAAACAACAGTGGTCCCAGCACGGATCCCTGTGGAACAACACTGGTCACACGTCTCCATTTTGAGAAACTCCCCTCTATTGCTACTCTCTGTCTCCTGTTGCCCAGCCAGTTCTTTATCCATCGAGCTAGTACACCTTGGACCCCTTGCGCCTTCACTTTCTCCATCAGCCTGCCATGGGGAACCTTATCAAACGCCTTACTGAAGTCCATGTATATGACATCGACAGCCCTTCCCTCATCAATCAACTTTGTCACTTCCTCAAAGAATTCTATTAAGTTGGTAAGACATGACCTTCCCTGCACAAAACCATGTTGCCTATCACTGATAAGCCCATTTTCTTCCAAATGGGAATAGATCCTATCCCTCAGTATCTTCTCCAGCAGCTTCCCTACCACTGACGTCAGGCTCACCGGTCTATAATTACCTGGATTATCCCTGCTACCCTTCTTAAACAAGGGGACTACATTAGCAATTCTCCAGTCCTCCGGGACCTCACCCGTGTTTAAGGATGCTGCAAAGATATCTGTTAAGGCCCCAGCTATTTCCTCTCTCGCTTCCCTCAGTAACCTGGGATAGATCCCATCCGGACCTGGGGACTTGTCCACCTTAATGCCCTTTAGAATACCCAACACTTCCTCCCTCCTTATGCCGACTTGACCTCGAGTAATCAAACATCTGTCCCTAACCTCAACATCCGTCATGTCCCTCTCCTCGGTGAATACCGATGCAAAGTACTCGTTTAGAATCTCACCCATTTTCTCTGACTCCACGCATAACTTTCCTCCTTTGTCCTTGAGTGGGCCAATCCTTTCTCTAGTTACCCTCTTGCTCCTTATATATGAATAAAAGGCTTTGGGATTTTCTTTAACCCTGTTTGCTAAAGATATTTCATGACCCCTTTTAGCTCTCTTAATTCCTCGTTTCAGATTGGTCCTACATTCCCGATATTCTTCCAAAGCTTCGTCTTTCATCAGCCGCCTAGACCTTATGTATGCTTCCTTTTTCCTCTTAGCTAGTCTCACAATTTCACCTGTCATCCATGGTTCCCTAATCTTGCCATTTCTATCCCTCATTTTCACAGGAACATGTCTCTCCTGCACGCTAATCAACCTCTCTTTAAAAGCCTCCCACATATCACATGTGGATTTACCTTCAAACAGCTGCTCCCAATCTACATTCCCCAGCTCCTGCCGAATTTTAATATAGTTGGCCTTGCCCCAATTTAGCACTCTTCCTTTCGGACCACTCTCGTCTTTGTCCATGAGTATTCTAAAACTTACGGAATTGTGATCACTGTTCCCAAAGTAGTCCCCTACTGAAACTTCAACAACCTGGCCGGGCTCATTCCCCAACACCAGGTCCAGTATGGCCCCTTCCCGAGTTGGAGTATTTACAGACTGCTCTAGAAAACCCTCCTGGATGCTCCTTACAAATTCTGCTCCATCTGGACCTCTCACACTAAGTGAATCCCAGTCAATGTTGGGAAAATTAAAATCTCCTATCACCACCACCCTGTTGCTCCTACATCTTTCCATAATCTGTTTACATATTTGTACCTCTATCTCACGCTCGCTGTTGGGAGGCCTGTAGTACAGCTCCAACATTGTTACCGCACCCTTCCTATTTCTGAGTTCTGTCCATATTGCCTCACTGCTCGAGTCCTCCATAGTGCCCTCCTTCAGCACAGCTGTGATATCCTCTTTGACCAGTAATGCAACTCCTCCACCCCTTTTACCTCCCTCTCTATCCCGCCTGAAGCATCGATATCCTGGGATATTTAGTTGCCAATCATGCCCTTCCCTCAACCAAGTCTCAGTAATAGCAATAACATCATACTCCCAGGTACTAATCCAAGCCCTAAGTTCATCTGCCTTACCTACTACACTTCTTGCATTAAAACAAATGCACCTCAGACCACCAGTCCCTTTGCGTTCATCATCTGCTCCCTGCCTACTCTTCCCCTTAGTCACACTGACTTCATTATCTAGTTCCTTACAGGCTTTAGTTACTACCTCCTTACTCTCCACTGACCTCATTTGGTTCCCATCCCCCTGCCACATTAGTTTAAACCCTCCCCAACAGCGTTAGCAAAAGCACCCCCAAGGACATTGGTTCCAGTCCGGCCCAGGTGTCGACCGTCCAATTTGTAATAGTCCCACCTCCCCCAGAACCGGTCCCAATGTCCCAAAAATCTGAACCCCTCCCTCCTGCACCATCTCTAAAGCCACGCATTCATCCTGACTATTCTTTCATTTCTACTCTGACTATCACGTGGCACTGGTAGCAATCCTGAGATGACTACCTCTGAGGTCCTACTTTTTAACTTGGCTCCTAACTCCCTAAACTCTGCTTGTAGGACCTCATCCCGTTTTTTACCGATATCATTAGTGCCTATGTGCACAATGACAACTGGCTGTTCACCCTCCCCCTTCAGAATGTTCTGCAGCCGATCTGAGACATCCCTGACCCGATCACTGGGGCCTTCTCCCTCTCTGGGGCCTGTGGTTTAATTTAGGCCTTAGGCCTGAGGCCTAGGTGACACGGTATGAGACTGGGGACTCACCGAGAGCAGGACCTGGTGATCGAAACAGTAGTTATCCTCAGTAACGTTTATATATCTGGGGAAGGTTCTCTTAGCAGATTCAACCATGACCCTCTGCATCTGCCTGTTGGAATCCAACTCGATGTGATAGGAAAGATTGGCTCGAAGTTTTCCTAGAACTAAGAGCAGGAAGTACAGTGAGTCCAACAGCAAAAACCCATCAGAAGGTAGGAGGAGGTGACTGCATCTATTACCCCTCAGTGCTGGACGAGAGTCCCTACCTCGCTGTACTATCCAAGGGTCAGTACTGAGGGAGTGTCACACTGTCGGAGGGTCAGTACTGAGGGAGTGCCGCACTGTCGGAGGGTCAGTACTGAGGGAGTGTCACACTGTCGGAGGGTCAGTACTGAGGGAGTGACACACTGTTAGAGGGTCAATACTGAGGGAGCGCCGCACTGTCGGAGGGTCAGTACTGAGGGAGTGTCACACTGACGCAGGGTCAGTACTGAGGGAGTGCTGCACAGTCGGAGGGTCAGTACCGAGGGAGTGCCGCACTCTCAGCGGGTCAGTACTGAGGGAGTGCCACACTGTCGGAGGGTCAGCACTGAGGGAGCGCCGCAATGTCGGAGGGTCAGTACTGAGGGAGTGCTGCACAGTCGGAGGGTCAGTACCGAGGGAGTGCCGCACTCTCAGCGGGTCAGTACTGAGGGAGTGTCACACTGTCAGAGGGTCAGTACTGAGGGAGTGCTGCACAGTCGGAGGGTCAGTACTGAGGGAGTGCCGCACTGTCAGAGGGTCAGTACTGAGGGAGCGCCGCACTGTCGGAGGGTCAGCACTGAGGGAGCGCCGCACTGTCAGAGGGTCAGTACTGAGGGAGTGTCACACTGTCTGAGGGTCAGTACTGAGGGAGTGTCACACTGTCAGAGGGTCAGTACTGAGGGAAAGTCACACTGTCTGAGGGTCAGTACTGAGGGAGCGCCGCACTGTCTGAGGGTCAGTACTGAGGGAGTGCCGCACTGTCGGAGGGTCAGTACTGAGAGAGTGCCGCACTGTGGGAGGGTCAGTACTGAGGGAGCGCTGCACTGTCAGAGGGTCAGTACTGAGGGAGTGTCACACTGTCGGGAGGGTCAGTACTGAGGGAGTGCCGCACTGTCGGAGGGTCAGTACTGAGGAACACTGCACTGTCAGAGGGTCAGTACTGAGGGAAAGTCACACTGTCTGAGGGTCAGTACTGAGGGAGTGTCACACTGTCGGAGGGTCAGTACTGAGGGAGAGCCACAATGTCAGAGGGTCAATACTGAGGGAGCGCCGCACTGTCGGAGGGTCAGTACTGAGGGAGTGCTGCACAGTCGGAGGGTCAGTACCGAGGGAGTGCCGCACTCTCAGCGGGTCAGTACTGAGGGAGTGCCGCACTGTCGGAGGGTCAGTACTGAGGGAGTGCTGCACAGTCGGAGGGTCAGTACTGAGGGAGTGCCGCACTGTCGGAGGGTCAGTACTGAGGAACACTGCACTGTCAGAGGGTCAGTACTGAGGGAGTGTCACACTGTCGGAGGGTCAGTACTGAGGGAGAGCCACAATGTCAGAGGGTCAATACTGAGGGAGCGCCGCACTGTCGGAGGGTCAGTACTGAGGGAGCGCCGCACAGTCGGAGGTTCAGTACTGAGGGAGTGTCACACTGACGGAGGGTCAGTACTGAGGGAGTGCTGCACAGTCGGAGGGTCAGTACCGAGGGAGTGCCGCACTCTCAGCGGGTCAGTACTGAGGGAGTGCCGCACTGTCGGAGGGTCAGCACTGAGGGAGCGCCGCAATGTCGGAGGGTCAGTACTGAGAGAGTGCCGCACTGTGGGAGGGTCAGTACTGAGGGAGCTCCGCACTGTCAGAGGGTCAGTACTGAGGGAGTGTCACACTGTCTGAGGGTCAGTACTGAGGGAGTGCCGCACTGTCAGAGGGTCAGTACTGAGGGAAAGTCACACTGTCTGAGGGTCAGTACTGAGGGAGCGCCGCACTGTCTGAGGGTCAGTACTGAGGGAGTGCCGCACTGTCTGAGGGTCAGTACTGAGGGAGTGTCACACTGTCTGAGGGTCAGTACTGAGGGTGCGCTGCACTGTCGGAGAGTCAGTACTGAGGGAGTGCCGCACTGTCGGAGGGTCAGTACTGAGAGAGTGCCGCACTGTGGGAGGGTCAGTACTGAGGGAGCGCTGCACTGTCAGAGGGTCAGTACTGAGGGAGTGTCACACTGTCGGGAGGGTCAGTACTGAGGAACACTGCACTGTCAGAGGGTCAGTACTGAGGGAGTGTCACACTGTTAGAGGGTCAGTACTGAGGGAGTGCCGCACTGTCGGAGGGTCAGTACTGAGGAACACTGCACTGTCAGAGGGTCAGTACTGAGGGAAAGTCACACTGTCTGAGGGTCAGTACTGAGGGAGTGCCGCACTGACGGAGGGTCAGTACTGAGGAACACTGCACTGTCAGAGGGTCAGTACTGAGGGAAAGTCACACTGTCTAAAGGTCAGTACTGAGGGAGTGCCGCACTGTCGGAGGGTCAGTACCGAGGGGGTGCTGCACTGTCTGAGGGTCAGTACCGAGGGGGTGCTGCACTGTCTGAGGGTCAGTACTGAGGGAGTGCCGCACTGTCTGAGGGTCAGTACTGAGGCAGTGTCACACTGTCGGGAGGGTCAGTACTGAGGGAAAGTCACACTGTCTAAAGGTCAGTACTGAGGGAGTGCCGCACTGACAGAGGGTCAGTACTGAGGGAGTGCCGCACTGTCTGAGGGTCAGTACTGAGGGAGTGTCACACTGTCTGAGGGTCAGTACTGAGGGAGTGCCGCACTGTCGGAGGGTCAGTACTGAGGGAGTGCCGCACTGTCTGAGGGTCAGTACTGAGGGAGCGCGCACTGTCGAAGGGTCAGTACTGAGGGAGTGTCACACTGTTAGAGGGTCAGTACCGAGGGAATGCCACACTATCTGAGGGTCAGTACTGAGGGAGTGCTGCACAGTCGGAGGGTCAGTACCGAGGGAGTGCCGCACTCTCAGCGGGTCAGTACTGAGGGAGTGCCGCACTGTCGGAGGGTCAGTACTGAGGGAGTGCTGCACAGTCGGAGGGTCAGTACTGAGGGAGTGCTGCACAGTCGGAGGGTCAGTACTGAGGGAGTGCCGCACTGTCAGAGGGTCAGTACTGAGGGAGTGTCGCACTGTCGGAGGGTCAGTACTGAGAGAGTGCCGCACTGTCAGAGGGTCAGTACTGAGGGAGTGCCGCACTGTCGGAGGGTCAGTACTGAGGGAGTGCTGCACAGTCGGAGGGTCAGTACTGAGGGAGTGCCGCACTGTCGGAGAGTCAGTACTGAGGGAGCGCCGCACTGTCAGAGGGTCAGTACTGAGGGAGTGTCACACTGTCGGAGGGTCAGTACTGAGGGAGTGCTGCACAGTCGGAGGGTCGGTACCGAGGGAGTGCCGCACTCTCAGCGGGTCAGTACTGAGGGAGTGCCGCACTGTCGAAGGGTCAGTACTGAGGGAGTGCTGCACAGTCGGAGGGTCAGTACTGAGGGAGTGCCGCACTGTCAGAGGGTCAGTACTGAGGGAGCGCCGCACTGTCGGAGGGTCAGCACTGAGGGAGCGCCGCAATGTCGGAGGGTCAGTACTGAGAGAGTGCCGCACTGTGGGAGGGTCAGTACTGAGGGAGCTCCGCACTGTCAGAGGGTCAGTACTGAGGGAGTGTCACACTGTCTGAGGGTCAGTACTGAGGGAGTGTCACACTGTCAGAGGGTCAGTACTGAGGGAAAGTCACACTGTCTGAGGGTCAGTACTGAGGGAGCGCTGCACTGTCGGAGAGTCAGTACTGAGGGAGTGCCGCACTGTCGGAGGGTCAGTACTGAGAGAGTGTCACACTGTCTGAGGGTCAGTACTGAGGGAGCGCTGCACTGTCGGAGAGTCAGTACTGAGGGAGTGCCGCACTGTCGGAGGGTCAGTACTGAGAGAGTGCCGCACTGTGGGAGGGTCAGTACTGAGGGAGCGCTGCACTGTCAGAGGGTCAGTACTGAGGGAGTGTCACACTGTCGGGAGGGTCAGTACTGAGGAACACTGCACTGTCAGAGGGTCAGTACTGAGGGAGTGTCACACTGTTAGAGGGTCAGTACTGAGGGAGTGCCGCACTGTCGGAGAGTCAGTACTGAGGGAGTGCCGCACTGTCTGAGGGTCAGTACTGAGGGAGCGCTGCACTGTCGGAGAGTCAGTACTGAGGGAGTGCCGCACTGTCGGAGGGTCAGTACTGAGAGAGTGCCGCACTGTGGGAGGGTCAGTACTGAGGGAGCGCTGCACTGTCAGAGGGTCAGTACTGAGGGAGTGTCACACTGTCGGGAGGGTCAGTACTGAGGAACACTGCACTGTCAGAGGGTCAGTACTGAGGGAGTGTCACACTGTTAGAGGGTCAGTACTGAGGGAGTGCCGCACTGTCGGAGGGTCAGTACTGAGGAACACTGCACTGTCAGAGGGTCAGTACTGAGGGAAAGTCACACTGTCTGAGGGTCAGTACTGAGGGAGTGTCACACTGTCGGAGGGTCAGTACTGAGGGAGAGCCACAATGTCAGAGGGTCAATACTGAGGGAGCGCCGCACTGTCGGAGGGTCAGTACTGAGGGAGCGCCGCACTGTCGGAGGGTCAGTACTGAGGGAGTGTCACACTGACGGAGGGTCAGTACTGAGGGAGTGCTGCACAGTCGGAGGGTCAGTACCGAGGGAGTGCCGCACTCTCAGCGGGTCAGTACTGAGGGAGTGCCGCACTGTCGGAGGGTCAGTACTGAGGGACTGCTGCACAGTCGGAGGGTCAGTACTGAGGGAGTGCCGCACTGTCAGAGGGTCAGTACTGAGGGTGCGCCGCACTGTCGGAGGGTCAGCACTGAGGGAGCGCCGCAATGTCGGAGGGTCAGTACTGAGAGAGTGCCGCACTGTGGGAGGGTCAGTACTGAGGGAGCTCCGCACTGTCAGAGGGTCAGTACTGAGGGAGTGTCACACTGTCAGAGGGTCAGTACTGAGGGAGTGCCGCACTGTCAGAGGGTCAGTACTGAGGGAAAGTCACACTGTCTGAGGGTCAGTACTGAGGGAGCGCCGCACTGTCTGAGGGTCAGTACTGAGGGAGTGCCGCACTGTCTGAGGGTCAGTACTGAGGGAGTGTCACACTGTCTGAGGGTCAGTACTGAGGGAGCGCTGCACTGTCGGAGAGTCAGTACTGAGGGAGTGCCGCACTGTCGGAGGGTCAGTACTGAGAGAGTGCCGCACTGTGGGAGGGTCAGTACTGAGGGAGCGCTGCACTGTCAGAGGGTCAGTACTGAGGGAGTGTCACACTGTCGGGAGGGTCAGTACTGAGGAACACTGCACTGTCAGAGGGTCAGTACTGAGGGAGTGTCACACTGTTAGAGGGTCAGTACTGAGGGAGTGCCGCACTGTCGGAGGGTCAGTACTGAGGAACACTGCACTGTCAGAGGGTCAGTACTGAGGGAAAGTCACACTGTCTGAGGGTCAGTACTGAGGGAGTGCCGCACTGTCGGAGGGTCAGTACTGAGGAACACTGCACTGTCAGAGGGTCAGTACTGAGGGAAAGTCACACTGTCTAAAGGTCAGTACTGAGGGAGTGCCGCACTGTCGGAGGGTCAGTACCGAGGGGGTGCTGCACTGTCTGAGGGTCAGTACCGAGGGGGTGCTGCACTGTCTGAGGGTCAGTACTGAGGGAGTGCCGCACTGTCTGAGGGTCAGTACTGAGGCAGTGTCACACTGTCGGGAGGGTCAGTACTGAGGAACACTGCACTGTCAGAGGGTCAGTACTGAGGGAGTGCCGCACTGTCTGAGGGTCAGTACTGAGGGAGTGTCACACTGTCTGAGGGTCAGTACTGAGGGAGTGCCGCACTGTCTGAGGGTCAGTACTGAGGGAGTGCCGCACTGTCTGAGGGTCAGTACTGAGGGAGCGCCGCACTGTCGAAGGGTCAGTACTGAGGGAGTGTCACACTGTTAGAGGGTCAGTACCGAGGGAATGCCACACTATCTGAGGGTCAGTACTGAGGGAGTGCTGCACAGTCGGAGGGTCAGTACCGAGGGAGTGCCGCACTCTCAGCGGGTCAGTACTGAGGGAGTGCCGCACTGTCGGAGGGTCAGTACTGAGGGAGTGCTGCACAGTCGGAGGGTCAGTACTGAGGGAGCGCCGCACTGTCGGAGAGTCAGTACTGAGGGAGCGCCGCACTGTCAGAGGGTCAGTACTGAGGGAGCGCCGCACTGTCGGAGAGTCAGTACTGAGGGAGCGCCGCACTGTCGGAGAGTCAGTACTGAGGGAGCGCCGCACTGTCAGAGGGTCAGTACTGAGGGAGCGCCGCACTGTCGGAGAGTCAGTACTGAGGGAGCGCCGCACTGTCGGAGGGTCAGTACTGAGAGAGTGCCACACTGTGGGAGGGTCAGTACTGAGGGAACGCTGCACTGTCAGAGGGTCAGTACTGAGGGAGTGCTGCACTGTCGGAGGGTCAGTACTGAGGGAGTGTCACACTGTCTGAGGGTCAGTACTGAGGGAGTGCCGCACTGTCAGAGGGTCAGTACTGAGGGAAAGTCACACTGTCTGAGGGTCAGTACTGAGGGAGCGCCGCACTGTCTGAGGGTCAGTACTGAGGGAGCGCTGCACTGTCGGAGAGTCAGTACTGAGGGAGTGCCGCACTGTGGGAGGGTCAGTACTGAGGGAGTGCCGCACTGTCGGAGGGTCAGTACTGAGGGAGTGCTGCACTGTCAGAGGGTCAGTACTGAGGGAGTGCCGCACTGTCTGAGGGTCAGTACTGAGGGAGTGCCGCACTGTCTGAGGGTCAGTACTGAGGGAGTGTCACACTGTCTGAGGGTCAGTACTGAGGGAGCGCCGCACTGTCTGAGGGTCAGTACTGAGGGAGTGCCGCACTGTCTGAGGGTCAGTACTGAGGGAGTGTCACACTGTCTGAGGGTCAGTACTGAGGGAGCGCTGCACTGTCGGAGAGTCAGTACTGAGGGAGTGCCGCACTGTCGGAGGGTCAGTACTGAGAGAGTGCCGCACTGTGGGAGGGTCAGTACTGAGGGAGCGCTGCACTGTCAGAGGGTCAGTACTGAGGGAGTGTCACACTGTCGGGAGGGTCAGTACTGAGGAACACTGCACTGTCAGAGGGTCAGTACTGAGGGAGTGTCACACTGTTAGAGGGTCAGTACTGAGGGAGTGCCGCACTGTCGGAGGGTCAGTACTGAGGAACACTGCACTGTCAGAGGGTCAGTACTGAGGGAGTGTCACACTGTCGGAGGGTCAGTACTGAGGGAGTGCCGCACTGTCTGAGGGTCAGTACTGAGGGAGTGCCGCACTGTCTGAGGGTCAACACTGAGGGAGTGCCGCACTGTCTGAGGGTCAACACTGAGGGAGTGCCGCACTGTCGGAGGGTCAGTACTGAGGGAGTGCCGCACTGTCTGAGGGTCAGTACTGAGGGAGTGCCGCACTGTCTGAGGACTTACAAACGGTGCAGGATGTCGAGAATTACCGACTAAAGAATAAAATACCTTTGCTTGGTGGAGTTGCCAGTGAAATGTTGAAGCAGACAGTTAGATCACTCACACCGGGCTTCACCTCATCCGAGTTCCAGGGACATGCAAACGTCCACAATGCAATCTCACGCGGGCGAAAAGATATCTCAGCCATCACGTCCACCACTGGCCGAGAGCTGGAACGGAAATGGCACAGTCAAGGAACATGAACGGACGTGAGACGAGGCAAGGTGCAGGAGGCGGCCATTCAGCCCCTCCGGCCTGATCCACCCCTGAATCGGGACATGGCTGAGCTGTATCTTAACCCCATTCGGACACCACCCACCCCCATCCCAATCCCCTCTCCGAGACTGAGATATCTTTGCTGAGGTGGCGGGGTATCACAAGGGTTATCAGGAGGACGCTGAAAGAACTGGTTTGGCGCCAACGTTTACTGCTCTTCGCGTGGCTCGAGTCAAAAGGTAGAACAGAAACCCTGGTAACTGCGGGGGGGAGATGGGGGCTGAGAAGTGACAGTCGCGCGCCCCGTGACAGGCCAAGCCCGGGGCCAGCGGCGCGCACCTGAGAGATCAGCCGAGTCGCACGCTTTTGGGTTGCCCTCCGGGAACGAGACGAAGTTGGCGCCTGCCCCCGCTTCTGAAGGAGTGTCGCGGAGGGTGGGACTCGATTCTTGCTGAACATTTTAAGAGTCAAGCCTGCAGAAGGAGAAGGGAATGCCCCAGGGGAGGAGAGAGGAGCACGAGCCAGCTCAGCTTTCCAGCACCTCTCCAAAAGACCCCGAGCAGTCCACTGTGTCAACTCATCTCGTCTCCCGCCTCCCGGGTTCCTCACCGGAAAAGCACGGCCTTCCCTAGCGCTCCCACGACGACGTCAGTCAGCCCGTCCTTGTTCATGTCCATGGTTCCGTGCACCGATTGGCCGAAGTAACTGAGACCCGGGGATACGCTGACACCGGAAATTCTCTGGGGAGTGGGCGCAGACGAAGAGACCAATGAGAGACAAATCAATGCAACAAAGCCCGCAATCCAGCGCAGCTCCCCTCCGCTGACCCTTGACCTCGCGCCCGCTATCCTCCCACCGACCCCGCCCCCCCCCCGCCCCCCCCCACCCCGCGCCCGGGCTGACCTCTGACCTGGCTGTAGCCGGGGCCGATTCCGCTCCTGCTGCCGTGGTAGATGTAGATGCAGCCGCGGTGCCCGTCCTCCAGCGGCGCCCCCACGGCCACGTCGCGCATCCCGTCCCCGTTCAGGTCCCCCAGCTCCGCGATGGCGCTGCCAAAGCGGCCGAGCCCGTCCCCGGCCTTCCCCCGGAGGGTCAAGGGGCAGGAGAAGTTGCCCTGCAGAGACACAGAGAGAGAGAGAGAGAGAGAGAGAGAGAGAAGAGCCGTAAATTTGACGCTTCGGATCCCGCGCCCGAGGGCGTTCCGCACCGCGACCGCCTCGCTCAACTGCACTCGCCCCCTGCCAACCCACCCAAACAACCTACGGGCAAAATAGCCCGAAGCAATTGATCTCTCAGTGACCGCGGGCCGTGCTTACTTAACCGCGGAACCAGCCCAGCTCAAACACCTTGAGCAACTGAACAGAAATGGTTCAAGGGGCCTGTCCCAATGTAGCGGGAGATTTTGGAGACACCTGAAGGAAGGGCAAGAGCGCAGTGCCCTTGAGGTAATGGACAGGTTCCGTCGCATCCTCTAATTTCGTCCATTCCGGCCAGGAGATTTGAATCCTTACCTCAGGACCTAAGTTACAGACAATCACAACTCCACCGACCCACTGCTCATGGAAGAGAGGAGCTCCAATCAGGAGAAGGTCAGTTTCCCCATCGCTGGTGAGATCCACAGTGCACAGTTCCGATCCGAAATAGGAGCCAATCTGCAAGCAGATTCAGCATAGAGTAAAGCTCCCTCTACACTGTCCCCCATCAAACACTCCCCAGGACAGGTACAGTACGGGGGGTTAGATACAGAGTAAAGCTCCCTCTACACTGTCCCCATCAAACACTCCCCAGGACAGGTACAGTACGGGGGTTAGATACAGAGTAAAGCTCCCTCTACACTGTCCTCCATCAAACACTCCCAGGACAGGTACAGTACGGGGGTTAGATACAGAGTAAAGCTCCCTCTACACTGTCCCCCATCAAACACTCCCCAGGACAGGTACAGTACAGGGGTTAGATACAGAGTAAAGCTCCCTCTACACTGTCCCCCATCAAACACTCCCAGGACAGGTACAGTACGGGGGTTAGATACAGAGTAAAGCTCCCTCTACACTGTCCCCCATCAAACACTCCCAGGACAGGTACAGTACGGGGGTTAGATACAGAGTAAAGCTCCCTCTGCACTGTCCCCCATCAAACACTCCCAGGACAGGTACAGTACGGGGGTTAGATACAGAGTAAAGCTCCCTCTACTCTGTCCCCCATCAAACACTCCCCAGGACAGGTACAGTACGGGGGTTAGATACAGAGTAAAGCTCCCTCTACACTGTCCCCCATCAAACACTCCCAGGACAGGTACAGTACGGGGGTTAGATACAGAGTAAAGCTCCCTCTACACTGTCCACATCAAACACTCCCAGGACAGGTACAGTACGGGGGTTAGATACAGAGTAAAGCTCCCTCTACACTGTCCCCCATCAAACACTCCCAGGACAGGTACAGTACGGGGGTTAGATACAGAGTAAAGCTCCCTCTACACTGTCCCCCATCAAACACTCCCCAAGACAGGTACAGTACGGGGGTTAGATACAAAGTAAAGCTCCCTCTACACTGTCCCCATCAAACACTCCCAGGACAGGTACAGTACGGGGGTTAGATACAGAGTAAAGCTCCCTCTACACTGTCCCCCATCAAACACTCCCCAAGACAGGTACAGTACGGGGGTTAGATACAAAGTAAAGCTCCCTCTACACTGTCCCCATCAAACACTCCCAGGACAGGTACAGTACGGGGGTTAGATACAGAGTAAAGCTCCCTCTACACTGTCCCCCATCAAACACTCCCAGGACAGGTACAGTATGGGGGTTAGATACAGAGTAAAGCTCCCTCTACACTGTCCCTCATCAAACACTCCCAGGACAGGTACAGTACGGGGTTAGATACAGAGTAAAGCTCCCTCTACACTGTCCCCATCAAACACTCCCAGGACAGGTACAGTACGGGGGTTAGATACAGAGTAAAGCTCCCTCTACACTGTCCACATCAAACACTCCCAGGACAGGTACAGTACGGGGGTTAGATACAGAGTAAAGCTCCCTCCACACTGTCCCCATCAACAGTGTGACACTCCCTCAGTACTGACCCTCTAACAGTGTGACACTCCCTCAGTACTGACCCTCCGACAGTGTGACACTCCCTCAGTACTGACACTCCGACAGCGCGGTGCTTCCTTGGTACTGGCAATCGGGGATTGTCGGCCTCGGGGGAACGTTCCGCCCAGTGTGGGATCGTGCTGTGCGCAAAATGGCCACTCAGCGGGAATGTTTTCTTTTCATGGCCGGGAGGATTGGGCGGTTTGGGATGCCATAGATCAATCTCTCTGGGTCTCGTGACTCCCTCCCAACCACGGGTAACCCCCCCCCACCCCCACCCTGCGCACCCTCCCCACACCGTGCCATGCCTTGGTGCCCCCTCGCCAGTAGATGCCGGGTACCTGCTCTCCCTGGATGTTCTGCCGTGTTACCCATTGGCTGCCATTGGCTCCTAGTTCGAAGACAATGACTTTTCCCCTGTGTTGATAGCGAGGAGCTCCCACAACATAGAGAGTCCGATTTCCTTGCACTACACCTGCCAAGGAATAGCCTGGATGGAAAATCATGAGAGACTGCACATTACTTTAGGTAGGAAGCATTCAGGAATTATTACAGCCATTATACAGCGTGATCTAACCGGACCGGAACTGTACACAGCGCTCCGAGTGTGGTCTAACCAGACCAGAACTGTACACAGTGCTCCGAGTGCGGTCTAACCAGACCAGAACTGTACACAGTGCTCCGAGTGTGGTCTAACCAGACCAGAACTGTACACAGTGCTCCGAGTGTGGTCTAACCAGACCGGAACTGTACACAGTGCTCCGAGTGTGGTCTAACCAGACCGGAACTGTACACAGTGCTCCGAGTGTGGTCTAACCAGACCAGGATTGTACACAGTGCTCAGAGTGTGGTCTAACCAGATCGGAACTGTACACAGTGCTCCGAGTGTGGTCTAACCAGACCGGAACTGTACACAGTGCTCCGAGTGTGGTCTAACCAGATCGGAACTGTACACAGTGCTCAGAGTGTGGTCTAACCAGACCGGAACTGTACACAGTGCTCAGAGTGTGATCTAACCAGACCGGAACTGTACACAGTGCTCCGAGTGTGATCTAACCAGACCGGAACTGTACACAGTGCTCAGAGTGTGGTCTAACCAGACCGGAACTGTACACAGTGCTCCGAGTGTGGTCTAACCGGACCGGAACTGTACTCAGTGCTCTGAGTGTGGTCTAACCAGACTGGAACTGTACACAGTGCTCAGAGTGTGATCTAACCAGACCGGAACTGTACACAGTGCTCCGAGTGTGATCTAACCAGACCGGAACTGTACACAGTGCTCAGAGTGTGGTCTAACCAGACCGGAACTGTACACAGTGCTCAGAGTGTGGTCCAACCAGACCAGAACTGTACACAGTGCTCCGAGTGTGGTCCAACCAGACCAGAACTGTACACAGTGCTCCGAGTGTGGTCCAACCAGACCGGAACTGTACACAGTGCTCCCAGTGTGGTCCAACCAGACCAGAACTGTACACAGTGCTCCGAGTGTGGTCCAACCAGACCAGAACTGTACACAGTGCTCAGAGTGTGATCTAACCAGACTGGAACTGTACACAGTGCTCCGAGTGTGATCTAACCAGACCGGAACTGTACACAGTGCTCCGAGTGTGATCTAACCAGACCGGAACTGTACACAGTGCTCAGAGTGTGGTCTAACCAGACCGGAACTGTACACAGTGCTCCGAGTGTGGTCTAACCAGATCGGAACTGTACACAGTGCTCAGAGTGTGGTCTAACCAGACCGGAACTGTACACAGTGCTCCGAGAGTGGTCTAACCAGACCGGAACTGTACACAGTGCTCAGAGTGTGATCTAACCAGACCGGAACTGTACACAGTGCTCCGAGTGTGATCTAACCAGACCGGAACTGTACACAGTGCTCAGAGTGTGGTCTAACCAGACCGGAACTGTACACAGTGCTCCGAGTGTGGTCTAACCGGACCGGAACTGTACTCAGTGCTCTGAGTGTGGTCTAACCAGACTGGAACTGTACACAGTGCTCCGAGTGTGATCTAACCAGACCGGAACTGTACACAGTGCTCCGAGTGTGATCTAACCAGACTGGAACTGTACACAGTGCTCCGAGTGTGGTCCAACCAGACCAGAACTGTACACAGTGCTCAGAGTGTGGTCCAACCAGACCGGAACTGTACACAGTGCTCCCAGTGTGGTCCAACCAGACCAGAACTGTACACAGTGCTCCGAGTGTGGTCCAACCAGACCAGAACTGTACACAGTGCTCAGAGTGTGATCTAACCAGACTGGAACTGTACACAGTGCTCAGAGTGTGATCTAACCAGACCGGAACTGTACACAGTGCTCAGAGTGTGATCTAACCAGACCGGAACTGTACACAGTGCTCCGAGTGTGGTCCAACCAGACCAGAACTGTACACAGTGCTCAGAGTGTGGTCTAACCAGACCGGAACTGTACACAGTGCTCCGAGTGTGGTCTAACCAGACCGGAACTGTACACAGTGCTCCGAGTGTGGTCTAACCAGACCGGAACTGTACACAGTGCTCCGAGTGTGGTCTAACCAGACCGGAACTGTACACAGTGCTCCGAGTGTGGTCCAACCAGACCAGAACTGTACACAGTGCTCCGAGTGTGGTCCAACCAGACCGGAACTGTACACAGTGCTCCCAGTGTGGTCCAACCAGACCAGAACTGTACACAGTGCTCCGAGTGTGGTCCAACCAGACCAGAACTTGTACACAGTGCTCCGAGTGTGGTCTAACCAGACCGGAACTGTACACAGTGCTCCGAGTGTGGTCCAACCAGACCGGAACTGTACACAGTGCTCCGAGTGTGGTCCAAGCAGACCGGCACTGTACACAGTGCTCAGAGTGTGGTCTAACCAGACCAGAACTGTACACAGTGCTCAGAGTGTGGTCTAACCAGACCGGAACTGTACACAGTGCTCCGAGTGTGGTCTAACCAGACCAGAACTGTACACAGTGCTCCGAGTGTGATCTAACCGGACCGGAACTGTACACAGTGCTCCGAGTGTGGTCTAACCGGACCGGAACTGTACTCAGTGCTCTGAGTGTGGTCTAACCAGACTGGAACTGTACACAGTGCTCCGAGTGTGATCTAACCAGACCGGAACTGTACACAGTGCTCCGAGTGTGATCTAACCAGACCGGAACTGTACACAGTGCTCCGAGTGTGGTCCAACCAGACCAGAACTGTACACAGTGCTCAGAGTGTGGTCCAACCAGACCAGAACTGTACACAGTGCTCCGAGTGTGGTCCAACCAGACCAGAACTGTCCACAGTGCTCCGAGTGTGGTCCAACCAGACCGGAACTGTACACAGTGCTCCCAGTGTGGTCCAACCAGACCAGAACTGTACACAGTGCTCCGAGTGTGGTCCAACCAGACCAGAACTGTACACAGTGCTCAGAGTGTGATCTAACCAGACTGGAACTGTACACAGTGCTCCGAGTGTGATCTAACCAGACCGGAACTGTACACAGTGCTCCGAGTGTGATCTAACCAGACCGGAACTGTACACAGTGCTCAGAGTGTGGTCTAACCAGACCGGAACTGTACACAGTGCTCCGAGTGTGGTCTAACCAGATCGGAACTGTACACAGTGCTCAGAGTGTGGTCTAACCAGACCGGAACTGTACACAGTGCTCCGAGTGTGGTCTAACCAGACCGGAACTGTACACAGTGCTCAGAGTGTGATCTAACCAGACCGGAACTGTACACAGTGCTCCGAGTGTGATCTAACCAGACCGGAACTGTACACAGTGCTCAGAGTGTGGTCTAACCAGACCGGAACTGTACACAGTGCTCCGAGTGTGGTCTAACCGGACCGGAACTGTACTCAGTGCTCTGAGTGTGGTCTAACAAGACTGGAACTGTACACAGTGCTCCGAGTGTGATCTAACCAGACCGGAACTGTACACAGTGCTCCGAGTGTGATCTAACCAGACTGGAACTGTACACAGTGCTCCGAGTGTGGTCCAACCAGACCAGAACTGTACACAGTGCTCAGAGTGTGGTCCAACCAGACCGGAACTGTACACAGTGCTCCCAGTGTGGTCCAACCAGACCAGAACTGTACACAGTGCTCCGAGTGTGGTCCAACCAGACCAGAACTGTACACAGTGCTCAGAGTGTGATCTAACCAGACTGGAACTGTACACAGTGCTCAGAGTGTGATCTAACCAGACCGGAACTGTACACAGTGCTCAGAGTGTGATCTAACCAGACCGGAACTGTACACAGTGCTCCGAGTGTGGTCCAACCAGACCAGAACTGTACACAGTGCTCAGAGTGTGGTCTAACCAGACCGGAACTGTACACAGTGCTCCGAGTGTGGTCTAACCAGACCGGAACTGTACACAGTGCTCCGAGTGTGGTCTAACCAGACCGGAACTGTACACAGTGCTCCGAGTGTGGTCTAACCAGACCGGAACTGTACACAGTGCTCCGAGTGTGGTCCAACCAGACCAGAACTGTACACAGTGCTCCGAGTGTGGTCCAACCAGACCGGAACTGTACACAGTGCTCCCAGTGTGGTCCAACCAGACCAGAACTGTACACAGTGCTCCGAGTGTGGTCCAACCAGACCAGAACTTGTACACAGTGCTCCGAGTGTGGTCTAACCAGACCGGAACTGTACACAGTGCTCCGAGTGTGGTCCAACCAGACCGGAACTGTACACAGTGCTCCGAGTGTGGTCCAAGCAGACCGGAACTGTACACAGTGCTCAGAGTGTGGCCTAACCAGACCAGAACTGTACACAGTGCTCAGAGTGTGGTCTAACCAGACCGGAACTGTACACAGTGCTCCGAGTGTGGTCTAACCAGACCAGAACTGTACACAGTGCTCCGAGTGTGATCTAACCGGACCGGAACTGTACACAGTGCTCAGAGTGTGGTCTAACCAGACCGGAACTGTACACAGTGCTCAGAGTGTGGTCTAACCAGACCATAACTGTACACAGTGCTCAGAGTGTAGTCTAACCGGACCGGAACTGTACACAGTGCTCCGAGTGTGGTCTAACCAGACCGGAACTGTACACAGTGCTCCGAGTGTGGTCTAACCAGACCGGAACTGTACACAGTGCTCCGAGTGTGGTCCAACCAGACCAGAACTGTACACAGTGCTCCAAGTGTGGTCCAACCAGACCAGAACTTGTACACAGTGCTCCGAGTGTGGTCTAACCAGACCGGAACTGTACACAGTGCTCCGAGTGTGGTCCAACCAGACCAGAACTTGTACACAGTGCTCCGAGTGTGGTCTAACCAGACCGGAACTGTACACAGTGCTCCGAGTGTGGTCTAACCAGACCGGAACTGAACACAGTGCTCCGAGTCTGGTCTAACCAGACCGGAACTGTACACAGTACTCCGAGTGTGGTCCAACCAGACCGGAACTGTACACAGTGCTCCCAGTGTGGTCTAACCAGACCGGAACTGTACACAGTGCTCCGAGTGTGATCTAACCAAATCAGAACTGTACACAGTGCTCAGAGTGTGATCTAACCAGACCGGAACTGTATACAGTGCTCCGAGTGTGGTCTAACCAGACCGGAACTGTACACAGTGCTCCGAGTGTGGTCTAACCAGACCGGAACTGTACACAGTGCTCCGAGTGTGGTCTAACCAGACCAGAACTGTACACAGTGCTCCGAGTGTGGTCTAACCAGACCGGAACTGTACACAGTGCTCCGAGTGTGGTCTAACCAGACCGGAACTGTACACAGTGCTCCGAGTGTGGTCTAACCAGACCGGAACTGTACACAGTGCTCCGAGTGTGATCTAACCAGACCAGAACTGGACACAGTGCTCCGAGTGTGGTCTAACCAGACCGGAACTGTACACAGTGCTCCGAGTGTGGTCTAACCAGACCGGAACTGTACACAGTGCTCCGAGTGTGGTCTAACCACTCTAAGTGGTTAACTAAGTAACATCTCTGCTTTTCAATTCTCACCCTCGAGAAATGACTCCCAGTGCTTGTTTGGCTGTTTGCAGAGTTATTCAACTGAGTCACTATTTTTAGTGAGGAGCTATTTACCCAGATCTGCCTGTTACCCTCCCACGTTATCAGATTTACTAAGGTATTGCTTTGGGACCTGACTGCTGAAGTCACCCCCCGGGCCCCCAACACCTCCGCCAATCCTGAGAGCTTTCCTGCCACGCGCAGCTCCTGCAGTCGAATAGCTGTGGTTACCTAGATAGGAATTCTTCATATCACTGTGTGACTTCGAGATGTTGATGAAGATCGATGAGTTGCCTCTGATTTCCAACAGGCCCCCGGACCAATCGAAAGCCCCCACAGTCCCGACAGCGAGGGTATCCTATTGAGAGATTGGAGGATTGTGAGGAAGTGAGGGAGTCACCCTCTGCCTGTGGGAGGTAGAGCGTCACCCGAGACAGGAGGAGGGGGGGGGGGGGTGGGCAACTATTTCCCAGCTTTGCTCAACCCTCATCGACTGACCCTCCGACAGTGCGGCACTCCCTCATTACCGACTCAGAGGCGAGGGAGAGTGAGGGCGTCGGGCCCTGGCGCGACAAGCGAGCGGGACGCGGAGTGGGCGGGGGGTGGCGGCGGCGGGTGGGGGTGGGGGAACCGGAGGTAGAATTAGGGGGCGGACGAGCTCAGGGCTGACCCCGGGGATTCTGCGCGTCTCTGAGCTGCCCGTTGGGTTCACTTACGCGGGTGAGGAGGGCACTGAATCCACCTTGTGCCAGTTCCTGCGCGAAGGAGCTCTCGTTCGTCAAAGTGTGCGTTCCTGTGGGGCCGATAATTCAACATTTTACAGACGTTCGCGAATCGCAGAGAAATACTGGAGCCCGGCACCCGATTTCGCCATTCAGTGAGTGAGGGCAAGTGAGAGGGTGAAGGACAGATAGTGAGGGTGAGAGAAAGTGAGATTGACTCGATTTGAAAAGTATCTTCAGTCACGGAGACTCTGGAAATCTTACCCTCGATATTATAAATCTTTGACTTCAATCCCTCGAAGATATTTTGAAGGTCACCGTAACTTTTCACTTTAATCAGATAACTCGGTGAGGACGCAATGGTCTCCAGTTCCTTCTCAGCTCGACTGCCAGGGGAGAACCCATCACCCACCTTTCCAAAAAATATCCTGTTAATATTGAACATAAAGAACAAATACCACACACACTCACACTGGTATACACACAGACACTGGTATACATACAGACACTGGTATACACACAGACACTGGTATACACACTCACACTGGTATACACACAGACACTGGTATCCACACAGACACTGGTATACACAGACACTGGTATACACAGACACTGGTATACACACTCACACTGGTATACACACAGACACTGGTATACACAGACACTGGTATACACAGACACTGGTATACACACAGACACTGGTATACACAGACACTGGTATACACACAGACACTGGTATACACACAGACACTGGTATACACAGACACTGGTATACACACAGACACTGGTATATACAGACACTGGTATACACACAGACACTGGTATACACACTCACACTGGTATACACACAGACACTGGTATACACACAGACACTGGTATACACAGACACTGGTATACACAGACACTGGTATACACACAGACACTGGTATACACAGACACTGGTACACACAGACACTGGTATACACACAGACACTGGTATATACAGACACTGGTATACACAGACACTGGTATACACACAGACACTGGTATACACAGACACTGGTATACACACAGACACTGGTATATACAGACACTGGTATACACAGACACTGGTATACACACAGACACTGGTATACACAGACACTGGTATACACACAGACACTGGTATACACAGACACTGGTATACACAGACACTGGTATACACACAGACACTGGTATACACAGACACTGGTATACACACAGACACTGGTATATACAGACACTGGTATACACACAGACACTGGTATACACACTCACACTGGTATACACACAGACACTGGTATATACAGACACTGGTATACACACAGACACTGGTATACACACTCACACTGGTATACACACAGACACTGGTATACACAGACACTGGTATACACAGACACTGGTATACACACAGACACTGGTATACACACTCACACTGGTATACACAGACACTGGTATACACACAGACACTGGTATATACAGACACTGGTATACACACAGACACTGGTATACACACTCACACTGGTATACACACAGACACTGGTATACACAGACACTGGTATACACAGACACTGGTATACACACAGACACTGGTATACACACTCACACTGGTATACACAGACACTGGTATACACACAGACACTGGTATACACAGACACTGGTATACATAGACACTGGTATACATACAGACACTGGTATATACAGACCCTGGTATACACACAGACACTGGTATACACACAGACACTGGTATACATACAGACACTGGTATACACAGACACTGGTATATACAGACACTGGTATACACAGACACTGGTATACACAGACACTGGTATACACACAGACACTGGTATATACAGACACTGGTATACACACAGACACTGGTATATACACAGACACTGGTATACACAGACACTGGTATACACACAGACACTGGTATACACACAGACACTGGTATACATCTTTACCCGGCCAAGATGGCTCCTGGGCTGGAAGCTCCCTAGGAAGCTCCCTTGCTGTTCAACTCTATCCATGGCCATCTGCTCCCATCCCTAACGTTTTCTCCCCCAATCTGCCCTCTTAAACTGTTTAAATTCCCCTGGCTCTTTAAATCAGTTCATTTTAGCCCTATCTAAAAGTTAACATCTCCACCCCGCACCCCCTTCCCCTGCACCCCCCCCCCCCCACCCCCTCCCTCTACCCCTCCCCCTTGCATCCCCTCCTCCCACCGGCACCATCCTACACCTGTGTAGGGGCCCTAACTGCCTTGTGGGCGCCTCGGGAGAGACCAAGGCTAAGGGAGTAAACCCTAACAGAAAATCCGGAGCGGAACCCCGTAGGCGGTCATGTGTCACCTTTGGCATGTTTCCGGCAGTTCCTGCAGCCATACTGGTGCCAAACGTCGTGTCCTGCACTCCTTTGGACCCCACCAGAAAGGCCGAGAGGGGGGTTTTGACGACTGGGCAACTCTCAACCTCCATAAATTTGCCCAGGCATGCGCCATGGAGAGGTCACTCCATAGTTGCCTCACAGCGACTGAAACAACACGGAAGGCAGCAGTTACGGGTTATAAGTCCAGATAAATTGGCGTAGAAACTGGGCGCCACGGGTTGCCTTTGTCGGTGGGAGAGGTCATTGCACCTCACTGGACAGCTACCGCCCGCCTCAAACCGGGCAGCCCCCGGTCAATAAGGTTCTGTCCCGCCACAGTCTGCCTGCTTCAATGGGTGCTTGGAGCTCAGGGTCATTGCCCGAAAGGTGGACTGATACACCGCACCAAACAACATGAAAAAAGGAAAGAAGGTACCAGCCCTTCGCTTTGCAAGCTGGAACGTCAGAACTATGTGTCCTGGCCTGTCGGAAGACCTTACACAAATCAACGATTCTCGGAAGACCGCCATCATTAACAACGAGCTCAGTAGATTCAATGTGGACATTGCAGCACTTCAGGAGACTCGCCTCCCCGCGAGTGGCTCTCTAGCAGAGCAAGACTACACCTTCTTCTGGCAGGGCAGGGATCCTGAAGAACCAAGACAGCATGGAGTGGGCTTCGCCATCAGAAACTCCTTGCTCAGCATGATAGAGCCTCCCTCAAATGGCTCGGAACGCATACTGTCCATCCGACTGCTCACCACCTCTGGTCCAGTACACCTACTCAGCATCTATGCTCCAACACTCTGCTCCCCACCTGAAGCTAAAGACCAGTTCTATGAACAACTCCATAACATCATTAGCAGCATCCCCAACACCGAACACCTATTCCTGCTGGGGGACTTTAATGCCAGGGTTGGGGCCGACCATGACTCATGGCCCTCCTGCCTTGGGCGCTATGGCGTTGGAAGGATGAATGAGAACGGGCAGAGACTGCTTGAGTTGTGTACCTATCATAACCTCTGCATCACCAACTCGTTCTTTCACACTAAACCCTGTCACCAGGTTTCATGGAGGCACCCAAGATCACGTCGTTGGCACCAGCTAGACCTCATTGTCACAAGGCGAGCCGCCTTAAACAGTGTTCAAATCACACGCAGCTTCCACAGTGCGGACTGCGACACCGACCACTCCCTGGTGTGCAGCAAGGTTAGACTCAAACCAAAGAAGTTGCATCATTCCAAGCAGAAGGGCCACCCGCGCATCAACACGAGCAGAATTTCTCACCCACAGCTGTTACAAAAATTTCTAAATTCACTTGTAAACAGCCCTTCAAAACACTCCCACAGGGGATGCTGAGACCAAGTGGGCCCACATCAGCGACGCCATCTATGAGTCAGCTTTGACCACCTACGGCAAACGTGCGAAGAGAAATGCAGACTGGTTTCAATCTCATAATGAAGAGCTGGAACCTGTCATAGCCGCTAAGCGCATTGCACTTTTGAACTACAAGAAAGCCCCCAGCGAGTTAACATCCGCAGCACTTAAAGCAGCCAGAAGTACTGCACAAAGAACAGCCAGGCGCTGCGCAAACGACTACTGGCAACACCTATGCAGTCATATTCAGCTGGCCTCAGACACCGGAAACATCAGAGGAATGTATGATGGCATGAAGAGAGCTCTTGGGCCAACCATCAAGAAGATCACCCCCCTCAAATCTAAATCGGGGGACATAATCACTGACCAACGCAAACAGATGGACCGCTGGGTTGAGCACTACCTAGAACTGTACTCCAGGGAGAATGCTGTCACTGAGACTGCCCTCAATGCAGCCCAGCCTCTACCAGTCATGGATGAGCTGGACATACAGCCAACCAAATCGGAACTCAGTGATGCCATTGATTCCCTAGCCAGCGGAAAAGCCCCTGGGAAGGACAGCATTACCCCTGAAATAATCAAGAGTGCCAAGCCTGCTATACTCTCAGCACTACATGAACTGCTATGCCTGTGCTGGGACGAGGGAGCAGTACCCCAGGACATGCGCGATGCCAACATCATCACCCTCTATAAAAACAAAGGTGACCGCGGTGACTGCAACAACTACCGTGGAATCTCCCTGTTCAGCATAGTGGGGAAAGTCTTTGCTCGAGTCGCTCTGAACAGGCTCCAGAAGCTGGCCGAGCGCGTCTACCCTGAGGCACAGTGTGGCTTTCGTGCAGAGAGATCGACTATTGACATGCTGTTCTCCCTTCGTCAGATACAGGAGAAATGCCGTGAACAACAGATGCCCCTCTACATTGCTTTCATTGATCTCACCAAAGCCTTTGACCTCGTCAGCAGACGTGGTCTCTTCAGACTACTAGAAAAGATCGGATGTCCACCAAAGCTACTAAGTATCATCACCTCATTCCATGACAATATGAAAGGCACAATTCAACATGGTGGCTCCTCATCAGAGCCCTTTCCTATCCTGAGTGGTGTGAAACAGGGCTGTGTTCTCGCACCCACACTTTTTGGGATTTTCTTCTCCCTGCTGCTTTCACATGCGTTCAAATCCTCTGAAGAAGGAATTTTCCTCCACACAAGATCAGGGGGCAGGTTGTTCAACCTTGCCCGTCTAAGAGCGAAGTCAAAAGTACGGAAAGTCCTCATCAGAGAACTCCTCTTTGCTGACGATGCTGCTTTAACATCTCACACTGAAGAATGCCTGCAGAGTCTCATCGACAGGTTTGCGTCTGCCTGCAATGAATTTGGCCTAACCATCAGCCTCAAGAAAACGAACATCATGGGGCAGGATGTCAGAAATGCTCCATCCATCAATATTGGCGACCACGCTCTGGAAGTGGTTCAAGAGTTCACCTACCTAGGCTCAACTATCACCAGTAACCTGTCTCTAGATGCAGAAATCAACAAGCGCATGGGTAAGGCTTCCACTGCTATGTTCAGACTGGCCAAGAGAGTGTGGGAAAATGGCGCACTGACACGGAACACAAAAGTCCGAGTGTATCAGGCCTGTGTCCTCAGTACCTTGCTCTACGGCAGCGAGGCCTGGACAACGTATGCCAGCCAAGAGCGACGTCTCAATTCATTCCATCTTCGCTGCCTTCGGAGAATACTTGGCATCAGGTGGCAGGACCGTATCTCCAACACAGAAGTCCTCGAGGCGGCCAACATCCCCAGCTTATACACACTACTGAGCCAGCGGCGCTTGAGATGGCTTGGCCATGTGAGCCGCATGGAAGATGGCAGGATCCCCAAAGACACATTGTACAGCGAGCTCGCCACTGGTATCAGACCCACCGGCCGTCCATGTCTCCGTTATAAAGACGTCTGCAAACGCGACATGAAATCGTGTGACATTGATCACAAGTCGTGGGAGTCAGTTGCCAGCGTTCGCCAGAGCTGGCGGGCAGCCATAAAGACAGGGCTAAATTGTGGCGAGTCGAAGAGACTTAGTAGTTGGCAGGAAAAAAGACAGAGGCGCAAGGGGAGAGCCAACTGTGCAACAGCCCCAACAAACAAATTTCTCTGCAGCACCTGTGGAAGAGTCTGTCACTGCAGAATTGGCCTTTATAGCCACTCCAGGCGCTGCTTCACAAACCACTGACCACCTCCAGGCGCGTATCCATTGTCTCTCGAGATAAGGAGGCCCAAAAGAAAGAAGAAGAAAGAAAGAAGGTATACACAGACACTGGTATACACAGACACTGGTATATACAGACACTGGTATACACAGACACTGGTATACACAGACACTGGTATACATACAGACACTGGTATATACAGACACTGGTATACACAGACACTGGTATACACACAGACACTGGTATACACAGACACTGGTATACACACAGACACTGGTATACACACAGACACTGGTATACACAGACACTGGTATACACACAGACACTGGTATACATACAGACACTGGTATATACAGACACTGGTATACATACAGACACTGGTATACACACAGACACTGGTATATACAGACACTGGTATACACACAGACACTGGTATACACAGACACTGGTATACACAGACACTGGTATACACACAGACATTGGTATATACAGACACTGGTATACACACAGACACTGGTATACACACAGACACTGGTATATACAGACACTGGTATACACAGACACTGGTATACACACAGACACTGGTATACACACAGACACTGGTATACACAGACACTGGTATACATACAGACACTGGTATATACAGACACTGGTATACACAGACACTGGTATACACAGACACTGGTATACACACAGACACTGGTATACACAGACACTGGTATACACAGACACTGGTATACATACAGACACTGGTATATACAGACACTGGTATACACACAGACACTGGTATACACAGACACTGGTATACACAGACACTGGTATACACACAGACACTGGTATACACAGACACTGGTATACACACAGACACTGGTATACATACAGACACTGGTATACACAGACACTGGTATACACAGACACTGGTATACACACAGACACTGGTATACACACAGACACTGGTATACACAGACACTGGTATACACACAGACACTGGTATACATACAGACACTGGTATATACAGACACTGGTATACACACAGACACTGGTATATACAGACACTGGTATACACACAGACACTGGTATACACAGACACTGGTATACACACAGACACTGGTATATACAGACACTGGTATACACAGACACTGGTATACACACAGACACTGGTATACACACAGACACTGGTATATACAGACACTGGTATACACACAGACACTGGTATATACAGACACTGGTATACATACAGACACTGGTATACACACAGACACTGGTATACACACAGACACTGGTATATACAGACACTGGTATACACACAGACACTGGTATACACACAGACACTGGTATATACAGACACTGGTATATACAGACACTGGTATATACAGACACTGGTATACACACAGACACTGGTATACACAGACACTGGTATACACAGACACTGGTATATGCAGACACTGGTATATACAGACACTGGTATATACAGACACTGGTATATACAGACACTGGTATACACACAGACACTGGTATACACACACTGGTATACACAGACACTGGTATACACTCAGACACTGGTATACACACAGACACTGGTATACACAGACACTGGTATACACACAGACACTGGTATATACAGACACTGGTATATACAGACACTGGTATATACACACACTGGTATACACACAGACACTGGTATACACACACTGGTATACACACAGACACTGGTATACACACAGACACTGGTATACACACACTGGTATACACACAGACACTGGTATACACAGACACTGGTATACACACAGACACTGGTATACACACACTGGTATACACACACTGGTATACACAGAGACACTGGTATACACAGACACTGGTATACACACAGACACTGGTATATACAGACACTGGTATATACAGACACTGGTATACACACAGACACTGGTATATACAGACACTGGTATATACAGACACTGGTATATACAGACACTGGTATACACACAGACACTGGTATACACAGACACTGGTATACACAGACACTGGTATACACACAGACACTGGTATACATACAGACACTGGTATACACAGACACTGGTATACACAGACACTGGTATACACACAGACACTGGTATACACAGACACTGGTATACACACAGACACTGGTATACATACAGACACTGGTATATACAGACACTGGTATACACACAGACACTGGTATATACAGACACTGGTATACACACAGACACTGGTATACACAGACACTGGTATACACACAGACACTGGTATATACAGACACTGGTATACACAGACACTGGTATATGCACAGACACTGGTATACACACAGACACTGGTATACACACAGACACTGGTATATACAGACACTGGTATACACACAGACACTGGTATATACAGACACTGGTATACACAGACACTGGTATACACACAGACACTGGTATACACACAGACACTGGTATATACAGACACTGGTATACACACAGACACTGGTATACACACAGACACTGGTATATACAGACACTGGTATATACAGACACTGGTATATACAGACACTGGTATACACACAGACACTGGTATATACAGACACTGGTATATACAGACACTGGTATATACAGACACTGGTATACACACAGACACTGGTATACACAGACACTGGTATACACAGACACTGGTATACACACAGACACTGTTATATGCAGACACTGGTATATACAGACACTGGTATATACAGACACTGGTATACACACAGACACTGGTATACACACACTGGTATACACAGACACTGGTATACACTCAGACACTGGTATACACACACTGGTATACACACAGACACTGGTATACACAGACACTGGTATACACACAGACACTGGTATATACAGACACTGGTATATACAGACACTGGTATATACACACACTGGTATACACACAGACACTGGTATACACACACTGGTATACACACACTGGTATACACACACTGGTATACACACAGACACTGGTATACACACAGACACTGGTATACACACACTGGTATACACACAGACACTGGTATACACAGACACTGGTATACACACAGACACTGGTATACACACACTGGTATACACACACTGGTATACACAGAGACACTGGTATACACAGACACTGGTATACACACAGACACTGGTATATACAGACACTGGTATATACAGACACTGGTATACACACAGACACTGGTATATACAGACACTGGTATATACAGACACTGGTATACACACAGACACTGGTATACACAGACACTGGTATACACAGACACTGGTATACACACAGACACTGTTATACACACAGACACTGTTATATACAGACACTGGTATATACAGACACTGGTATACACACAGACACTGGTATACACACACTGGTATACACAGACACTGGTATACACACAGACACTGGTATACACACACTGGTATACACACAGACACTGGTATACACACAGACACTGGTATACACACACTGGTATACACAGAGACACTGGTATACACAGACACTGGTATACACAGACACTGGTATATACAGACACTGGTATATACACACTGGTTATACACACAGACACTGGTATACACACACCGGTATACACACAGACACTGGTATACACACAGACACTGGTATACACACAGACACTGGTATACACACACTGGTATACACACAGACGCTGGTATACACACAGACGCTGGTATACACACACTGGTATACACACAGACACTGGTATACACACACTGGTATTGACACAGACACTGGTATACACACACACTGGTATACATACACTGGTATACACAGAGACACTGGTACACACACATCGGTATACACACAGACACTGGTATACACACACTGGTATACACACAGACACAGGAAGACACACACCGGTATACACAAAGACACTGGTATACACACAGACACTGGAAGACACACACCGGTATACACACAGACACTGGTATACACACACTGGTATACACACAGACACTGGTCTACACACACTGGTATACACACAGACACTGGTATACACACATCGGTATACACACAGACACAGGAAGACACACACCGGTATACACACAGACACTGGTATACACACAGACACTGGTATACACACAGGTATATACACAGACACTAGTATACACACACTGGTATACACACACTGGTATACACACAGACACTGGTATACACACACTGGTATACACACAGACACTGGAAGACACACACCGGTATACACACAGACACCGGTATACACACACTGGTATACACACAGACACTGGTATACATACACTGGTATACACACAGACACTGGTATACACACACCGGTATACACACAGAGGTATACACACACTGGTATACACGCAGACACTGGCATATACACACCGGTATACACAGAGACACTGGTATGCACACATCGGTATACACACAGACACTGGTATATATACAGACCCTGGTATACACACAGACACTGGTATGTACACAGACACTGGTATATACACACACCAGTATACACACACCAGTACACACACACCAGTACACACACACCGACACTGGTATACACACACCGGTATAAACACAGAGGTATACACACACCGGTATACAGACAGACACTGGTATACACACAGACACTAGTATACACACACTGGAAAACACACAGCAGTATACACACAGACATCAGTATACACACAGACACTGGTATACACACACCGGTATACACACACCGGTATACACACAGACACTGGTATACATACAGACACTGGTATATACACACAGACACTGGTATGCACACACTGGTATATACACAGACACTGGTATAAACACACTAGTATACTCAAAGACACTAACATGCACACAGACACTGGTGTACACACAGACACTGGTATACACACAGACACCGACATGCACACAGACACCGACATGCACACAGACACCGGTATACACAGCCCGGTATACACGCAGATATTGGTATACACATACCGGTATACACACAGACACTGGTAAACATGCAGACACTGGTATATACACACTGGTATGCACAGACCAGTATACACACACTGGTATGCACACACCGGTATACACACACTGGTATACACACAGACACTGGTATACACAAACCGGTATACACACAGACACTGGTATACACACTGACACTGGTATACACACTGACACTGGTATACACACACCGGTACACACACAGACACTGGTATACACACACCTGTATACACACAAACACTGGTATACATACAGACACTGGTATACACACAGACACCGGTATACACACACAGACACCGGTATACACACACAGGTACACACACAGACACTGGTATACACACACCTGTATACACACAGACACTGGTATACATACAGACACTGGTATACACACAGACACCGGTATACACACACAGACACCGGTATACACACACAGACACCGGTATACACACACAGACACTGGTATACACACTAGTATACACACACTGGTATAGATACAGACACTGGTATACACAGAGACAACGGTATACACACACTGGTATATACACAGACACTGGTATAAACACACACACACACCGGTATACACACATTGGTATACATACACCGGTATATACAAACACATACAGGTATATTACACACAAACACAGATATACACACAGACACCGGTGTACACACAGACACCAGTATACACACAGACACAGGTATCCACACACACACACAGAGGTATACACACACATACACCCACACACACAGGTACACGGACACACATACTCTCTCTCTCTCTCTCACACACACACACACACACTCCGTCACGATCATGGACCATTCTGACAGACTCCTCGTCCTACCCCGATTGCACAGCGAATGATGTTTTTCTCTTCAGCGGACTCAATGGTCTTGGCAAGGTCCTGATCACCGGCCGTTGTCTCTCCGTCTGTGATGACAATCAGCAGTCTGGTAGCCTCATCCCGGGCTCCTTGATCCTCGGTGAAAACGTTCTTTCTACCAGAGCAGGAAAGAAGGCAAAGCACAGCCCAGTCAAGGAATCAACTTCCTTTCAGGCAACGCGTTCCAGACCAACAACGACTCGCTCGCTCCGTTAAAACGATGTTTCCTCGCGTCCGCCTCTGGTTCTTTCACCGATCACCTTTCGATCTGCGTCTCCCACCCCCCCCCCCCCCCGGTTACCTGCCACCGGAGACAGTATCTCCTTATCTACGCCAGCGAATCCCCTTCCCGGTTTTGAACGCCTCGATTCAACCTCCGCTTAACCTTCTCCGCTGCAAGGGGAACAATCCCAGCTTCCTCCCTCAACCCCGGGACCATTCCAGTAAATATCCCCTGCCCCCTCTCGAAAGTCGTGACACCAACCCCCCCACCCCCCACCCCCCAACCCCCACCACCGAGAGTTTGGCGACTGCAGCTGGACCCAATGCTCCAGAAATGGGGCCCGGGTACTGTTCCACAAAGAGCTGTCCCACTATCTTGAGTATATCGGCTCCAGTGAGACAGACCGGGTTGCAGTACGGAACCCTTCATTGACCGGGTCCTGGCGGCCCCGAGGTCGGACAACAATCTCCTTCACCGCACTCCCTCAATCACCATGACCTCTGCTCACATCACGAAATCAATCGCATTGGCTGTCAGCGTCACACTCTCCATCAGCTTAATCTCTTTGATCTTCGCTGCCAGGTCAATTTTCTCATCCCGAAATTCTTTGAAATTCAGCTCAATCTTTTGCACTCCTGAATACTGCACAACTGCAAACTGAAGGAAGAACGGGGGAGGGGTGTTAAAAGTATCAATCCCCAAACTAATCCCACTGCCCCGCTCTCTCCCCATATCCCTGTATCAATCCCCAAACTAATCCCACTGCCCCGCTCTCTCCCCATATCCCTGTATCAATCCCCAAACTAATCCCACTGCCCCGCTCTCTCCCCAAATCCCTGTATCAATCCCCAAACTAATCCCACTGCCCCGCTCTCTCCCCATATCCCTGTATCAATCCCCAAACTAATCCCACTGCCCCGCTCTCTCCCCATAGCCCTGTATCACTCCCCAAACTAATCCCCTTGCCCCGCTCTCTCCCCATATCCCTGTATCAATCCCCAAACTAATCCCACTGCCCCGCTCTCTCCCCATAGCCCTGTATCAATCCCCAAACTAATCCCACTGCCCCGCTCTCTCCCCATAGCCCTGTATCAATCCCCAAACTAATCCCACTGCCCCGCTCTCTCCCCATATCCCTGTATCAAACCCCAAACTAATCCCACTGTCCCGCTCTCTCCCCATAGCCCTGTATCAATCCCCAAACTAATCTCACTGTCCCGCTCTCTCCCCGTGTCCCTGTATCAATCCCCAAACTAATCTCACTGCCCCGCTCTCTCCCCATATCCCTGTATCAATCCCCAAACTAATCTCACTGCCCCGCTCTCTCCCCTCAGCCTTGTAACTAACTCCCCTCCTTTACTGCCCCACACATACCTGCATGAGGCTGGTATCTGAACTGTTCATCATATTTAACATAAACCGTTTGTTATTTTCCAAATCTCGCTTGGAGAGACTGTTTGAGCCGTCGAACAGGAAAACTACATCGAGAGCCACGATGGGACACTCTGGGAGACAGAGAGAGAGCAAACGAGAGGGTCAGTACTGAGGGAGTGTCACACTGTTAGAGGGTCAGTACTGAGGGAGTGCCGCACTGTCTGAGGGTCAGTACTGAGGGAGCGCCACACTGTCGCAGGGTCAGTACTGAGGGAGCTCCGCACTGTCGGAGGGTCAGTACTGAGGGAGCTCCGCACTGTCGGAGGGTCAGTACTGAGGGAGTGCCGGACTGTCGCAGGGTCAGTACTGAGGGAGTGTCACACTGTCAGAGGGTCAGTACTGAGGGAGCTCCGCACTGTCGGAGGGTCAGTACTGAGGGAGTGCCGGACTGTCGCAGGGTCAGTACTGAGGGAGTGTCACACTGTCAGAGGGTCAGTACTGAGGGAGCTCCGCACTGTCGGAGGGTCAGTACTGAGGGAGTGCCGGACTGTCGCAGGGTCAGTACTGAGGGAGTGTCACACTGTCAGAGGGTCAGTACTGAGGGAGTGTCACACTGTCAGAGGGTCAGTACTGAGGGAGTGCCACACTGTCAGAGGGTCAGTACTGAGGGAGTGTCACACTGTTAGAGGGTCGGTACTGAGGGAGTGTCACACTGTCGGAGGGTCAGGACTGAGGGAGTGTCGCACTGTCGGAGGGTCAGTACTGAGGGAGTGTCGCACTGTCAGAGGGTCAGTACTGAGGGAGTGTCACACTGTCAGAGGGTCAGTACTGAGGGAGTGCCACACTGCTCAGAGGGTCAGTACTGAGGGAGTGTCACACTGTTAGAGGGTCGGTACTGAGGGAGTGTCACACTGTCGGAGGGTCAGTACTGAGGGAGTGTCGCACTGTCGGAGGGTCAGTACTGAGGGAGTGTCACACTGTCAGAGGGTCAGTACTGAGGGAGTGCCACACTGTCAGAGGGTCAGTACTGAGGGAG
>NW_027141635.1:93518-106018 GCF_036365525.1 Heterodontus francisci | reverse complement strand
ACTTGGATTGCAGACCTAGAGGGCAGACAGACATCAGACAGGGCAGGATGGATACCCTCCCTTCACCTCCGCCTCCTACTCCTTCCGAGTCAGTACTGAGGGAGCGCCGCACTGTGGGAGGGTCAGTACTGAGGGAGTGCCACATTATGGGAGGGTCAGTACTGAGGGAGCGCCGCACTGTCGGAGGGTCAGTACTGAGGGAGTGCCGCACTGTCGGAGGAGCCGTCTTTCAGGGTGAGACAATAAACCGAGGGACCCCGTCTGCCCTCTCGGGTGGATGTCAAAGATCCCACGATTGGACGAAGGGCTGGGGGGGGGGTGCAGTGTGGAGGGAGATCTCCTGGGGCCCACCTTTCTCCCTTCGCCAACACGCCTCACCTCAAAAAATATAGACACAGGTTGTCAGGTTCATTTTGCTCATTATTTTGTGTTTGTGGGATCTTGCTGTGCGGCGAATGGCTTCCCAGGCTGCCTGTGCGGTAACTGTGACCGGGGGTTTCGCCAGGGGGGCTCGGAGAGTGGGGCGCCCTGGGTCTTTTTTTTCTCCCTCGGAATTCTGGCCTCACGCCCGGTACGCTGAAACGATCTTTAATCCCTTATTCCCGATCCTCGCCCCCTCGCTCTTTGTGTCCCGCAGCAGCTACTCACCACGAGTTGTGTCGCCGAGGCTTCCACAGTCAGCAGGCTGGCGTTGCCGAGGAGTCCTGTGGACAGATAACAGCAGACGGCGTCAGCTTGCGGGCTCACCCGTGGCATCCCTCGGAGTTTTGAGTGGTGGGGGTGTGGGAGGGGGGGGGGGTTAGGGGGAGGGCAGTCGGGTGAGGGAGGTGGGTGGGGGGGGGGGGGTGGAGATGCTCCAGAGAGGCACATCCTGAGCTCGGTTTGAGGCTGGCTGCTCTCGATGCGGAAGGCGGGGGCTGGTGGAGGTCAAAGGGTCGTCGAGTCCGTGCCGAATGGAGCGGGGGAGGGTCGTAGTGTCATAAGCTTCTTCTGACCAGAGCTCGTGGAGGGGTCAAGGAGGCTCCTGAGTGGGGAGGGGGTGTGGGATGGTGGAGTCAAGTGTTGTGCAGTTCAGCACACCCCCCCCCCCCCCGGGGGCAGTCGGGGTGACGGAGGGAGGGGCTGAGGGGGCGATGAGAGTGATTTCCCGCGAAGGGGCTCAGAACTCCAGCGGGGGAGCCCGGCTCCCTCGCTGTGACAAACGTGGGACGTCGCAGCGGGAAACTGGGCGGCAAACCTTGGAACGTTGGGGGAGACGCACAAGAGAACAAAGAACAGTACAGCACAGGAACAGGCCATTCGGCCCTCCAAGCCTGCGCCGCTCTTGAGAGAGAGAGCAGAGGGCAAAAATAAAATGGAGGGCACCGCCCTCGTCCTCCCTTGCGAAGCGAGGTGAGAACCTTCGGCACAGGGGGAAATTACTTTTATTTTCGATGCTGAACTGTTGTTGACCTCCTGCAAAGGAAGCTCTCTGCTTGGTAGAAGACAAATCTCACGCTCCAAATCAGTTAGCTTCTGTGTATCTGAATTGAGAAACAGGAAATAAAACCACCGAGGGCCCCCTCCCCCCTAATACCAGAACTCAGTAAGCTGAAGAAAATAATTGTCCCAGGGATTGAGGGACTTCGGTAAGTGCGGGGAAGAGCGGGATTAATTGGATAGATGTCAGACGTTCAGTACTGAGGGAGCGCCGCGCTGTCGGAGGGTCAGTACTGAGGGAGTGCCACACTGTCGGCGGGTCAGTACTGAG
Organism: Heterodontus francisci; assembly: GCF_036365525.1. Taxonomy (NCBI): domain Eukaryota; kingdom Metazoa; phylum Chordata; class Chondrichthyes; order Heterodontiformes; family Heterodontidae; genus Heterodontus; species Heterodontus francisci. The sequence goes on along the minus strand of NW_027141635.1, from coordinate 104,268 downwards.
GGAGCGCCGCGCTGTCGGAGGGTCAGTACTGAGGGAGTGCCGCACTGTCGGAGGGTCAGTACTGAGGGAGTGCCGCGCTGTCGGAGGGTCAGTACTGAGGGAGTGCAGCACTGTCGGAGGGTCAGTACTGAGGGAGTGCAGCACTGTCGGAGGGTCAGTACTGAGGGAGTGCCGCGCTGTCGGAGGGTCAGTACTGAGGGAGTGCCGCACTGTCGGAGGGTCAGTACTGAGGGAGCGCCGCGCTGTCGGAGGGTCAGTACTGAGGGAGTGCCGCACTGTCGGAGGGTCAGTACTGAGGGAGTGCAGCACTGTCGGAGGGTCAGTACTGAGGGAGTGCCACGCTGCAATGCCAGGCTGGTTGTTTGTGATCAAATTGCAAGACTGTTACTTCCTGACATAAGACAAGAGATCAGCAGATGCAGATAAAGGCTGATAATATCTTCAAAGAGTTTCGATATGACAACACATTTTTCGACACAGTTTCAAAAAAACATGGCATAATATTCTGCCCCATAAACCACTTGTAACAATTGGTCATAGTCTCTGAGATCTCACTTGACATGAGTCCTTCCCTACTCAACCCCGATACCACGACAAAGAAAAGTTTAACATCACACCTTTCTTGAACCTACCATTTGCATCAATGGGTTCACAGTAGGGGGATTCAGCACTGCATCGGTAAAGCGTTGCATTTCCTGTTTGTAGGGGGGCACTTACAATAATCCTGCAGGGTGAGTATTAAACAGAAAATGAGTTAGCTGCGTCTCAGTGGGTCTCTCTCTCTCTCCCCTCTGACTCGCAAAAGTTGCACGCACTCCAGAAGCTTGAGCCACGCATTGTGCCTCCTTTACAAAACCGCGTTCTGCAGAGATCGCTGCTTCAATCGCTATCTCGCCACCGCTGCTGTCCCGGGTCTCTCTGTTCCTGCACCGCGCCTCCCCCACCCCCCCCCCCCCCACCCCATCATCACTTTCACAAATCGAACACAGGGCTTCGTGCTCCTTCGTAGCTCCTCTGCCCCACTGACCCCTTTAAACCGGCTTTAATTTTGCGAAACCTCTCGTGTGGTACAGCTTTTCCTTCGCGAGTCCATAGATGCAGCATCCGCCGCGGTACGTCAGCCGAGAACACAGGAGCCAGGGAGGGGGAAGCGGAGGAGGCCATTCAGCTCCTGGAGCCCGCTCCGCCATTCAACAAGATCCCGGCCAATCTCCCACCTCAACTCCACCTTCCCCGCCCACATCCCTTCAAATGCAGGCAGAGCCAGGGAGGTGGGTGTGGGGGGGCGGGGGAGGGGTGTGAACTCACCAGGGTTCCTGTTGGTTGCCAAACTGGAGGACTCGCTGCCCGAAAGCACCTTCCTTGTTGCCTGCGAAGATCTCAGGGCCTTCAGTGTCGATGTTGAAGCCGTGCGAAGGGACGGCGGCTGAGGGAGGAGGAGAAAGAGGGGAAGGCCCCGTTTAGAAAGACAGGCGGTTAACGTCTCGCGCCGTAACACGCAGAGAGGGGAGGGGTGGGGAGCACATCCCAGCATTGAGGGGAAAGGCGTTATGCAAATGCGCGTTTTCCCCTCTCATTAACATGCCCGGCCAGTGTTAGACGAGACCACGAAGAGCCACGTGTTAAATGTGACGAGGACAGAGAACTCAGTGACAGTGTACTGACCTCTGACAGTGCGGCACTCCCTCAGTACTGACCCTCCCACAGCACACTGCTGCCTCAGTCCTGGGAACCGGGGAACGTTGGCCGGGGGTGGGGGAGGGGAAGGTGTAGCTCAAGTCTCGGGCGTGTGTGAGAGTTGGAACCCACATCCCTCTGACTGAGAGGTGAGAGATAGAGACCAGAACGAATAAAACGGACGCTAAATAAGGGAGTGATCTTGAGCTGAGCAGTAAGCATGGAAGCTAATTTAATCTTTGGGGTGGTGCAGACTGCTGTGAGCTTTGGCACTGCTCCTGGTGTTTTGCAAATAGAGTCATAGAGTTATACAGCACAGAAACAGGCCATTCGGCCCATCGTCTCTGTGCCGGCCATCAAGCACCTATCTACACTAATCCCATTTTCCAGCACTTGACCCGCATTCTTGTATGCTATGGCATTTCAAATGCTCATCTAAATACTTCTGAAATGTTGTGAGGGTTCCTGCCTCTCCCACCTCTTCAGGCAGGGCGTTCCAGGTTCCAACCACCCTCTAGGTGAAATTTTCTTTCCTCAAATCCCCTCTAATCCTCCTGCCCCTTACCTTAAATCTATGCCTCCTGGTTGTTGACCCCTCCGCTAAGGGAAAAAAGTTTCTTCCTATCTACCCTATCTTTGCCCCTCATAATTTTGTATACCTCAATCAGGTCCCCCCTCAGCCTCCTCTGCTCTAACGAAAACAACCCGAGCCTTTTCAGTCTCTCTCCATAGCTGAAATGCTCCAGCCCAGGCAACATCCTGGTGAATCTCCTCTGCACCCTCTCCAGTGCAATCACATCCTTCCTATAGTGTGGTGCCCAGAACTGTACACAGTACTCCAGCTGTGGCCTAACTAGCGTTTTATACAGTTCCAACATAACCTCCCTGCTCTTATATTCTATGCCTCGGTTAATAAAGGCAAGTATCCCATATGCCTTCCTAACCACCTTATCTACCTGTGCTGCTGCCTTCAGTGATCTATGGACAAGTACACCAAGGTCCCTCTGACCCTCTGTATTTCCTAGGGTTCTACCATCCATTGTATATTCCCTTGCCTTGTTACTCCTCCCAAAATGCATCACCTCACACTTCTCAGGATTAAATTCCATTTGCCACTGCTCTGCCCATCTTACCAGCCCATCTATATCGTCCTGTAATCTAAGGCTTTCCTCCTCACCATTTACAACACCCATTTTCGTGTCATCTGTGAACTTTCTGATCATACCTCCTATATTCACGTCTAAATCATTAATGTACACTACAAACAGCAAGGGTCCCAGCACCGATCCCTGTGGTACACCACTGGTAACAGGCTTCCAATTGCAAAAACAACCCTCGACCATCACCCTCTGCCTCCTGCCACTAAGACAATTTTGGATCCAATTTGCCAAATTGCCCTGGATCCTATGGGTTCTTACCTTCTTAACCAATCTCCCATGTGGGACCTTATCAAAAGCCTTACTGAATCCATGTAGACTACATCAACTGCTTTACCCTCATCTACACATCTAGTCACCTCCTCGAAAAATTCAATCAAGTTAGTTAGAAACGATCTCCCCCTGACAAAGCCATGCTGACTATCCCTGATTAATCCCTGCCTCTCCAAGTGGAGATTAATCCTGTCCCTCAGAATCTTTTCCAATAGTTTTCCTACAACTGATGTTAGACTCACCGGCCTGTAATTATCTGGTTTATCCCTGCTACCCTTCTTGAATAATGGTACCACATTCACTGTCCTCCAGTCCTCTGGTACCTCTCCTGTGGCCAGAGAGGATTTGAAAATTTGTGTCAGAGCCCCTGCTATCTCCTCCCTTGCTTCACATAACAGCCCGGGATACATCTCATCTGGGCCTGGGGATTTATCCACTTTTAAGCCCACTAAAACAGCTAATACTTCCTCCCTTTCAATGCTAATTTGTTCAAGTATATCACAATCCCCCTCCCTGATCTCTACACCTACATCGTCCTTCTCTATTGTGAACGCAGTGTACAGTCTAAGTCAGTACACTGCCCAAATGAACGATTGAATCATGTGTACTGTACTTAGATTTCCAGAAGGCATTTGATCAGGTGCCACATCAAAGGTTATTGCGGAAAATAAAAGCTCATGGTGTAGGGGGTAACATATTGGCATGGATAGAAGATTGGCTGTCTAACAAGAGACAGAGAGTCGGCATAAATGGGTCATTTTCTGGTTGGCAAGATGTAACGAGTGGTGTGTCACAGGAATCTGTGCTGGGGCCTTTACTTTTTACAATTTATATAAATAACTTAGATGAAGGGCCCAAAGGTATGGTTGATAAATTTGCTATGACACAAAGATAGGTAAGAAAGTAACTTGTGAAAAGGACATAAGGAGGCTACAGAGGGATATAGATAGGTTAAGTGAGTGGGCAAAGACCTGGCAAATGGAGTATAATGTGGGAAAGTGGGAAATTGTCCACTTTGGCAGGAAGAATAAAAAAGAGGCATATTATCAAAATGGTGAGAGACTGCGGAGCTCTGAGATGCAGAGGGATCTGGGTGTCCGAGTACATGAATCGCAAAAGGTTAGTTTGCAGGTACAGCACATAATTAGGAAAGCTAATAGAATGTTGTCATTTATCACGAGGGGAATTGAATATAAAAGTAGGGAGGTTATGCTTCAGTTATACAGGGCATTGGTGAGACCACATCTGGAGTACTGTGTACAATACTGCTCTCCTTATTTAAGGAAGAATGTCAATATGTTGGAGGCAGTTCAGAGAAGGTTCACTAGACTAATACCTGGAATGAGTGGGCTGTCTTACGAGGAAAGATTGGACAGGCTAGGCTTGTACCCGCTGGAGTCTAGAAGAGAAAGAGGCGACTTGAGTGAAACATATAAGATCCCGAGGGGTCTTGACAGGGTGGATGTAGAAAGGATGTTTCCCCTTGTGGGAGAATCTAGAACTCGGGGTCACTGTTTAAATATATGGGGTCACCCATTTCAGACAGAGATGAGGAGAATTTGTTTTTCTCTCTGAGGGTTGTGAGTCTTTGGAATCCTCTCCCTCAAAAGGCAGTGGAAAGAGAGTCTTTGAATATTTTTAAGGCAGAGGTAGATAGATTCTCGATAAGCAAGGGGGTGAAAGATTATCGAGGGTAGGTGGAAATGTGGAGAAAGCAGTTCAGCCATGAACTTACTGAATGGCGGAGCAGGCTCGAGGGGCCGAGTGGCCTACTCCTGCTCCTAATTCATATGTGCGTATTTTCGTATGTGTTTATCTCCCTGTCTCTGTCTCTCAATTACCCTGTCGCTAAGCCACGAGTCACACTCCCAGCAGTTGGGCACAAAAGCCAGGGCTGGTACAATCAGTCCAATGCTGAGGGAGACGATGGCGTCTTGGTAATGTCACTGAGCTGGTGATCCAGGGGCACGGAGTCTGCCCTGGGTGCTGCTGGAGGTCAGGGAGTGTGTAGCTGGGAGTTTGGTGAGTGAGGGAGTTTGGTGAGGAGGGGATTTAAGAAAAAGCACAATGCCAAGAAGTGAACACAACAAAAGGTGGCAGGACAGGTGATGCGTCGTGGCTGCAGTATGTGGGAGCTCCCGGATGCCATGGCAACCCGGGTCTGCGGTAAGTGTCCGCGGCTTGAGGAGCTTCGGCTCGGAGTCATTGAGCCGGAGGCCGAGGTGCAGACACTGCGATGCACCGGGAGGGGCAGTGGGTGGGGGTGGTCGGGGAAAGTTGCCTGAACACTTTGTTCCAGAAGGCAGTCACGCCCCTTAGGATAGGACTGTCTGATTTGGTCAGTGGTCAGGGACAGGAGGACGTGACTGTCAGTCAGGCAGGTCAGGGGATCGAGAAGGAATGAGTGGAGGAGCCTCAGCCTTTGCAATTGAGCAACAAGTTCGAGGCCTCTTGCAGCTTGTACGGGCGAGGGCTGTCGTGTGGAATAGCGGGCTGACCATGGTACCATGGGTACAGGAAGCCATTCGAGTGAGGGAGGGAGCAAACAGGAATGTAGTGGTGGTAGGGGACAGTATAGTGAGGGGGATTAACACTGTTCGCTGCAGCAAAGAGTGAGAGTACAGACGGCTGTGTTGCCTGCCTGGTGCCAGGGTTCGGGACGTCTGCTCAGGGCTGGAGAGGAACTGACAGTGGGAGGGGGAGGATCCAGTCATTGTAGTCCATGTAGGTACCAACGACATTAGCAGGACAAGGAAAGAATTTCTCTGGATTGTTACCCCGAGTCGTTGTGCAAATTGGCACAGGGCAAATCAGATCCGAGAAATGAATGCGCGGCTCAGAGACCTGGTCTGGCAGAAGTGGGTTCCGCTTCGTGGGGCACTGGCGCCAGTACCGGGGAAAGTGGTGGCTGCACCGTTGGGACGGCCTACACCTGAACCGTGCTGGGGGCTGGTGTTCTAGCGAGCTGTGGGGAAGTGGAGGGGGGTTTGAAACTGAATAGTGGGAGCGAGGGATCAAATTGGGGAAGATGTGGTAAATCAAAGAGTAGTGACAAGGCAAGAGAGAAAGGTTTTAATATGGGAAAAGAGGAACAGACCGTGACAGGAAGGGACAGAGCGTACAAATCTAAGAGCAAGGCAGCAGTCAAGGCTAGAGGTTACAAAAATAATTAAAGGACAAAACTGAAGGCTCTGTATCTGAATGCACGTAGCATTTGAAACAAAACAGATGAACTGAGAGCGCAAATTGAAGTAAATAAGTACGATCTAATACCCATGACAGAGACATGGCCGCTGGACGATATAGATTGGGAGCTGAATATTGAAGGGTACGTCGCATTTGGGAAGGACAGGAAGCTCGGAAAAGGTGGAGGGGTAGCTCTGTTAATTAATGATGATATTAGCACATTAGAGACCTAAGTTCAGGAAACCAGAATGTAGAAGTGGTTTGGGTAGAGATGAGAAATGATAAAGGCAAGATGTCACTTGTGGGTGTGGTATACAGGCCCCCCCAACAGTAACGACACTGTGGGACGAGGGATAAAGGAAGAAATAATGGCAGCTTGTCAGAAAGGTATGGTGATAATCAGGGGGGATTCTAATCTACATATAGACTGGAAAAATCAGACGGGCAATGGCAGCCTAGTTGAGGAGTTCAGAGAACGTTCTCAGGTTAGTTTCTTAAAACAGCACCTTCTGGAGCCAACCAGAGAGCAGGCTATTCTAGACCTGCTATTGCGCAACGAGATAGGGATTAATGAATGACCTCATAGTGAAGCAGTCCCCAGGCAGCAGTGATCATAATATGATGAATTTTACATTCAGTTTGAGGGGGAGAAGAGTGGGTCCAAGACTAGTATTTTAAACCTAAATAAGGGCAATTATGAGGGCATGAAAGCAGAGCTAGCTAAAGTGACCTGGCAAATCAAGTTAAGGGATAGGTCGAAAGAGATGCAGTGGCAGACATTTAAGGGGATATTTCAGAATACACAGAATAGATACATTTCAACGAGAAAGAAAAATTCCGAGGGTGGAATTAGCTGTAAGTCAGGAAATGGAAGGGAGGGAGGAACTCAAGAAAATTACAATCACCAGGGAGGTGGTACTGAGCAAATTGTTGGAGCTGCGGGCTGACAAGTCCCCGGGTCCTGATGGACTTCATCCTAGGGTGTTAAAAGAAGTGGCTCGTGAGATACTTGATGCGTTGGTTTTAATTTTCCAAAATTCCCTAGATTCGGGGAAGGTTCCGTTAGATTGGAAAAGAGTGAAGGTAACTCCTTTATTCAAAAAGGGGGGGAGACAGAAATCCAGAAACTACAGGCCAGTTAGCTTAACATCTGTCTTAGGGCAAATGTTAGAATCTATTATTAAAGATGTTATAGCAGGGCATTTAGAATAATTCAAGGCAATCAGGCAGAGTCAACACGGTTTTGTGAAAGGGAAATCATGTTTGACCAATTTATTGGAGTTCTTTGAGGGAGTTACATGTGCTGTGGATAGAGGGGAACCAGTGGATGTACTGTACTTAGATTTCCAGAAGGCACTTGATAAGGTACCACATCGAAGGTTATTGCGGAAAATAAAAGCTCATGGTGTAGGGGGTAACATATTGGCATGGATAGAAGATTGGCTGTCTAACAGGAGACAGAGAGTATGCATAAATGGGTCATTTTCTGGTTGGCAAGATGTAACGAGTGGTGTGTCACAGGGATCTGTGCTGGAGCGTCCACTTTTTACAATTTATATAAATAACTTAGATGAAGGGACTGAAGGTATGGTTGATAAAGTTGCTGATGGCACAAAGATAGGTAAGAAAGTAACTTGTGAAAAGGACATAAGGAGGCTACAAAGGGATACAGATAGGGTAAGCGAGTGGGCAAAGACCTGGCAAATGGAGTATAATGTGGGAACGTGTGAAATTGTCCACTTTGGCAGGAAGAATAAAAAAGAGACATATTATCAAAATGGTGAGAGGTTGCGGAGCTCTGAGATGCAGAGGGACCTGGGTGTCCTAGTGCATAAATCACAAAAGGTTAGGATGCAGGAACAGCATGTAATTAGGAAAGCTAACAGAATGTTATTGGTTTTTTTTAGTTGACAACACGCTGAGGAGTGACAGACTGAAGGCAGAAATGCTGACTGTTGGTTTGCTGGTCTTTTGCGATCTATTCTGGGTGCCTGCTATTCGAGGAAGCAGCTTGTATCTGTCTGCGTGTCTTTAAGATGCTGCGGAATATGCAGGAGTAATCTCTTAACCATGTGGCTCGAAACACACAGGCCCTCAAGAGCGAAGCCACATTTCTCCCCCGCTGTTTCCCCCCTCCCCTCATCCCTGTAAATTTTTCGTCTTCCAGTATTTCTCCGATTCCCCCTTTTGATTCCCCCACCCACCACCGCCCCCCCGCACCACCCCCCCCCCCCCACCCCACCGTGTCCTAAGTCGCAACGAGTCCCGTTCACCCGTCACCCCCTGAGCTCGGCTCCCGGTCCGGTAAAACCTCGATTTTAAAATTCTCATCCTCGTTTACAAATCCCTCCATGGTCCCTCGCTCGTCCCTCCCTATCTCTGTAACCTCCTCCAGCCCCTACAACCCTCCCTATCTCTGAAACCTCCTCCAGCCCCGACAACCCTCCCTATCTCTGAAACCTCCTCCAGCCTCGACAACCCTCCCTGTCTCTATGTCGTCCTCCAGCCCCTACAACCCTCCCTATCTCTGTAACCTCCTCCATCCCCTCCAACCCTCCCTATCTCTGTAACCTTCTCCAGCCTCTACAACCCTCCCTATCTCTGTAACCTCCTCCAGCCCCCTACAACCCTCCCTATCTCTGTAACCTCCTCCAGTCCCCTACAACCCTCCCTATCTCTGTAACCTCCTCCAGCCCCTCCAACCCTCCCTATCTCTGTAACCTTCTCCAGTCCCCTACAACCCTCCCTATCTCTGTAACCTCCTCCAGTCCCCTACAACCCTCCCTATCTCTGTAACCTCCTCCAGCCCCTCCAACCCTCCCTATCTCTGTAACCTTCTCCAGTCCCCTACAAATGAAGACAATTTTTACCCTGTACCCATGTGAAATAATTACCAGTGCTAACATTTTTAATTGCAATTTTGACCAGTGACAGTGACTCAAATAATTTCTCCACCTTTACCCATCAAATCCCTTTTCTCTCCAACCCCGGGTTAGTTCCTCAATTTCTCAAGCCTGCAAGTTGGTTTCGATCAATGCATTAGCTCCTGTTTTACACCATCTCCCAGTTTCTTTCTGAGGTTATGACAGAACTAATAGTTAAACAGAAAGTACAACAATATGAGGACCTGGCATCATTTGACAAGTTTGCAGATAATTCAGATTGCAACTGAGAGCAAAACTTGCAGACAGGATGGTTTAGAGTAAAGCTCCCTCCACACTGTCCCCCATCAAACACTCCCCAGGACAGGTACAGTACGGGCGTGAGATACAGAGTAAAGCTCCCTCTACACTGTCCCCCATCAAACACTCCCAGGACAGGTACAGTATGGGGGTTAGATACAGAGTAAAGCTCCCTCTACACTGTCCCCATCAAACACTCCCAGGACAGGTACAGTACGGGGGTTAGATACAGAGTAAAGCTCCCTCTACACTGTCCCCATCAAACACTCCCAGGACAGGTACAGTACGGGGGTTAGATACAGAGTAAAGCTCCCTCTACACTGTCCCCATCAAACACTCCCCAGGACAGGTACAGTACGGGGGTTAGATACAGAGTAAAGCTCCCTCTACACTGTCCCCATCAAACACTCCCAGGACAGGTACAGTACGGGCGTGAGATACAGAGTAAAGCTCTCTCTACTCTGGGCTTTATAAATGGAGGCTGAAAAGGAAGGAAGGAAGTTATGAGGAACAGTGGTAGAATCGGGCAGAGTCAGCATGGATTTACGAAAGGGAAATCCTGCTTGACAAATCTACTGGAATTCTTCGATGAGGTAAATAGTTGAGTTGACGGAGGGGGGAGCCGGTGGATGTGGTTTATTTGGACTTTCAGAAGACTTTCGACAAAGTCCCACATAAGAGATTAGCGTGTAAAATTAAAGTACATGGGATTGGGGGCAGTGTCTTGCGCTGGATAGAAAATTAGTTGACAGCCAGGAAACCAGAGTCGGGATAAATGGGTCTTTTTCCGAACGGCAGGCAGTGACTAGTGGGGTACCGCAGGGATCGGTGCTAGGACCCCAGCTATTCACAATATATATTAATGATTTAGATGAGGGAACTAAATGTAATATCTCCAAATTTGCAGATGACAGAAAACTGGGTGAGAGGGGGAGTTGTGAGGAGGATGCAGAGAAGCTTCAGGGTGATTTGGACAGGTTGAGTGAGTGGGCTAATGCATGGCAAATGCAGTAGAATGTGGATAAATGTGAGGTTATCCACTTTGGTCGCAAAAACAGGAAGGAAGATTATTATCCGAACGGCTGTAAACTGAGAGAGGGGGAATATGCAGCCAGACCTGGGTGTTCTCGTACACCAGTCGCTGAAGGTGAGCGTGCAGGTGCGACGGGCGGTAGAAAAGGGCAAATGGTATGTTGGCCTTCACAGCGAGAGGATTCGAGTACAGGAGCAGGGATGTCTTGCTGCAGTTATACGGGGCCTTGGTGAGGTCACACC